>NC_136007.1:2314938-2327176 GCF_048128805.1 Centroberyx gerrardi | reverse complement strand
CAAGCTACAACTCAGAGTGTTTTGAGGGCTAAAGACAAGACGGTTTACTGTGTGACAGACAACAGAGACAAAACATAAAGGTTGGTGTTCAGTAGCCTACATCTTTCTTTCAGTACGAGGCCGGTGTGATAGACCAGGTGGCCCTCTTCGTCATCCTCACAACTCTTCCTCTTTCCCCTGCCACTTCTCTGTACTCCGTCACCAACATCATCATCATCATCACCACCATTGAAGCCAGAGTGAATCGTCGTCAGGGGTTGAGTGTCGGACGGATGAAGATGAAGGAAGGAAGAATTGATGGAGGGAGGAGAGGGGGTGGAGGATATGGGTTGTTGGGCAGCGCGTTGTGATTGGCAGAGGGCAGCGATGAGGTCGTTTTCAAATGCACCCCGAAGAGAGACACAAGATCTGATCAGATACATCTCAAACTAGGAAAGAGGCCTATAGATCTTATTGCAATGGTTGACATTTTGAGGTGGATAAATAGGAGGAAGAGCGTATCGTACCGAGTCGGTGCTCCGGCTGTGGCTTCCGCTTTGGCTGCTGCTGTGGCTGCTGGAGTGTGTTTCTGAGGAGGTGTGGTGTGTGTGTGAGGAGGTGTGGTGTGTGTGAGGAGGTGTGCTGTGTGTGTGAGGAGGGTGTGGTGTGTGTCTGAGGAGGTGTGGTGTGGGTCTGTCTTGGTGTTGCCAGGAAGCCCATTTTCTAGCAGCAGAAAGAGAAAGAATGAGAGGTGAATTTCTGCATTTCTGCATACATACATTTCAATATTGGTCACATTGATGACACTCCTATCAAAAAGCAACTTGCAATGAGATTCCAAGATCACCAGCATCACAAGCACCCAGTAAGATCTCACAAGATCTCACAATATTATCCAAGGTCCTGTCCAACTATCTTGTGTAAAATGTACATTATCTGTATTTTGAAAAAGCATGTCCATACCAAGCCAAATTCATCACACATGTAATCTACTTGTCAAACAAAGGGTTCAATAAATTCCAATTTTGAATCATGAAACTAGTTTAAAGAGTAACTAAACTCTAGACCACTTTTGTGGGTTTGCTGCCATCTAATGGTTAAAAGTGTGCTATTGCAATTGCCATCTGCCATTGGCTGATCTTTGGTGCTGGGTGATGTCATTTTCTAACAGGTGGTCATCTGCAAATGACCACCATTTACTGTAGCATATGACTAGCTCTTGTATTCTCTCTTGACTCTTGTATTGTCACTGCCTCCTTGTTTTTATGTGTTTTATGTATATCTCATATTCTTATTATTATTATTTTTTAATGTAAAGCACATTGAGTTGCCTTGTTTATGAAATGTTCTCTATAAATAAAGTTGACTTGACTTGACTTAATAGACAAATAAAATAAAATAAAATGACACTGACAACTGTTCACCATTCTGCATGCAGCCTGTGAAGGGGGTCGTGAGTAGTCATTGCTTTGTTGTAAGGAGTCACAGCCCAAACAGGTGGAGAACCACTGGGCTAAATGACTGAAACATAAGTGTAAATACCTCTCCCATGGTGGTTCCTGAGCAGGGGGCCCTCGGTGTCTCTCCTGCCCCCGACTCTGCTCTCCTCGCTGGGCTCTGTGGCCCCGCTCTGCCCCCTCTGCTCCAGACTCCTGGAGGTCTGCTGACACCTGCCGAATAATGCTACAGGCACAAAATCAATATTAACGGATTAATACATACCGTTTCACAAAATGTCCCTTATAGGCACAGCAAGCCTAGAAAGAGTAGGAAGTTTTACAACATACGAGGTCTGAAGAACCAGGTTTCTCCGAGGAAAGAGTCCTCAGACAGGTCTTGTCTCATCTGATGTGTTTCTGTTCTCTGCTGCTCTGCCATGCGTTATAAATCTAAACTGAGAAATTTTTCATCTAGAATTTTTCATCTTCCTCTGGTTTGGCTGCAGAGCGGCAGCAGGAGCTTCACAGCTCTGTCTGGTATTCAAGTCCTCCTCCCTCCACAACCCTTGATCTGAGGGTGCAAAGGTTCCCCTCTCTCCTCCAACCCTGACCCCCTCTTCTCTGTTTCCACTGCTATACATAGTGTCAGACCCTCCCCCCCCACCTCCAAACCATTAGCGTCTCTATCTCCAGGGCTTTCCCTGGCCTTTGGAGAAGGCTTAGTTACGACCCTGCGTCCAGCGGGGCAGGTTGCAGAGAGGCGAGAAGATAACATGAAACTATAATGATCCCTGTGGGGAAATCAGGGCGTTGCAGCAGTAACAGGATACAGCAAAGAAAAAAATAGATTGGAAATAAGAATAGAGCAAATGCGGTGTTGTTAAACACAACCGACAATTACAACACTAGAGCGTAATGAGTAGAAATTATGGAACGACAGTATGGAAAAAGCCACATGTTCTTGTTTTTTTTAAGTCAATTTTAGATTGATTTATCAAGTTGAACTGATGTTCCCAACACAATTCAGTTACTTAAAACAAATGACAAGACTGGATATCTGTCGCCATGAAAAACGTTAGCTATCATTCAAATGTGTGCGGAGAATAATGCTTGATCATTGGGTGAGGAGATGGGCGAGGCACGGTGCCACAAGGCTTGTGATTGGATAAGTGGAGAGTGGGGCGGGGCCACTGCTGGCAGCCTTGGAGGAGGCGGAGCCTTCCAGTCACACTCAGGGAACAAAAGACCCTTTTACCCCATTTCTATCAACCAGAAAGAGCTGCTGCTCTGATTGGCTGGCAGCAATAGATGGTCCGCCTCTTCTCCCTGCCCAAACCTAAAGATGATTGGTCGACTGACAGCTTTCTTCATCATAAAGCGACCGGGTTCTGACTGGACTGTTTCGGAGGCGACGTTTTTTCCTAAATATAGCTTTGGCAAAACAACAGATTTTTCCCATTCAAGAGTGTAAACCCATGAAAAAATATAAGATAATCCATTTCTAAAGATACTCGTCCTTTAAATGGCTGGGGTTTGGATGTGACACCTACAGGCAGTGAAAACCTCTCTCTCTCTCCCTCTCTCTCCTCCACAAATACCAGAGACATGCCATTCACAGCGGGATCTCTCTCCCTCCAAGTTATTTCTTATTCATCTTTTCATCACCTGCTCTTCTCCTCTGCCGTATATCTCTCCCTCCTTCTCCTCTCATGCCTCGGACATACCAGCAGAATGGAGGTCTTTTCCTCTCAACACTCGCTTTACCCTCCTTCCTCTCCTTCCTCTCCCTCCTCTCCTTCCTCTCCCTCCTCTCCTTCCTCTCCTTCCTCTCCCTCCTCTCCTTCCTCTCCTCTCATACCTTATGCTGCGTTCATATTGAGTTGGTTTGCGTTCCTTGTTTTCAACAGGAAAATTATTTTAACTGCCACCAGTTCTGTGGTAAAGTTCCTCCTACCGACACAACTTGATAACAGAAGTTGAATTTTCTAAACTTTAATTTTCTACTGTGGCAGTGAAGACAAAACTGATGTTAAAAAGTCTTGAAAAATGGATGAAGCCATCCGCTTGAAGATAAAGTAGAGAACAAGCAAGAACTTTCGTCTTCTGACTGAACGTTTGGGAGTCTGGAAAAAAATGATGTAGCTAAATTTAGGTTTAGTTGAGCTATTCCATTTCCTTGCTAGGCTTCTTATTCATTTACAAATTCAAATCAACAGTCACACAATACTATTTAATGGATCAGGCTTTTAGGAATGGTTGAACCTCTTGTTAATCAAAATCACCATAGTGATGAGGAATTCTCCGGTTGCGGTTGCCTGACGTCCGGAGATGCCAAGCGATTTGGCTTTTTATAGCCGACAATGAAGCCGGAGTGAGTCGCTCAGAGCGTTCTGCTCCTCCAAGCCTTCTTCATGTCAGGAATGGATCTGCCTGTCGCCCCGCCCGGCTCAGCTGTCTGCTGGACTGTAAATCAGTGCAGAGGACGACTTACTGTAGCTGACAACATGCAGGACCGTTGTCACTCACTTAAGTGCCTCCAACACTCATTACCCACAAACCACTGCAGGGTTGGGGGTTCCACTCCTGCTCGGCCCACCGAGGCCAAACGTGTCCACTTGTGGTACTGAAAGGCACTTTGGGTAAAGGCGTACACTCAATGCCAGATGTTGTATTATGAGGGACAGATTTAAAGGGGCAATAAGTAAGATTTCACTGTTCCATAGCACAAGTGACCATAATATCTGCAGGGGGTTGAAAGGTTGTTGATGCTACAAGCGAGAAACTGCCATCGTACGCATGGAAATGGGGACGGGACATGTGTTCACTTCACATGCAATGTGGCTGCAAGAAAGCACGAACGCTTCCGAAAACATCAGTTTTAGTGCCATTGTTTGGCTTCACAACACTTGGATTATGCTGCACAAGCTGTTCGGAGTAATTTTATTTCATTTTTTGGAACTCTAAAGAACAAGTTCCCGGCCACTTCTGTTGTTCTGGAGAAGGCTGACATGGAGCTGCGCTAGCTAATTCACTGTGTGTTATATTGACATACAAACTTCAACAGTGTTTTGACTGACATGAGGGTGAGTAGATAATGACAAAATTTTCATTTTTTGGTGAACTAATCCTTTAATGCCCCTTTAAATGACTTGGTCATATGCGCCCATGAGCCTCCTGGGTCCTTCTGCCTCCTCTCTCCCTCCCAGAAATGAAAACCATTGGTCTCAGGTGCACACCACAACATCCTGGGTTCAAATCCGACATGGAACCGTTGTCACCTGTCACCCCCCTCTGTCTCTCCCCAGTCTGTCCTGTCTCTCTTGACTATCTAATAAAGATACAAAAAATAATCTTAAGAAGAAGGTAAAAGCCCTGAGCTATCCCTCCAGGCTCAAGGGCTTTTAGCCTTACTCTGTAAGACTTGTGTGTGCGTGCATAAGTAACCAACAAACAACAAAAATATTAACAAATATAGCCGCAGGCGGCAATGACGGGGTCCTAGCATCTGGTGACCTCTGGGTTAAACGTGAGATATAGACACCAAATATTGCACATTTCCTCAGAGTAGATATGTGCACAAGTGTACCAGATTCAGTGAAGATAGCACAAAGCAATCATGGGTTATGGCTCATTTTGTCAAATATGTGCCATGGCATTAAATTGATTGGCATATAGCGGCCAAACGATATTGAGTACCAAACATCTTTTAATGTGTTTTAATCATGGGAGTCCAGAGATGATGCATACAAAATTTGGAGTAGATTGGTTCAACGGTGTAGGAGGAGTTCGCAAAACTAGGTTTTTGAGAAAATTCAAAATGGCAGAAAGTGTAATATGGCGGCAATGGGCGGGGCCTATGAATATGATGTGGCTTCACCTAAGGAATACAGGAAAAAAATAATTTTGTTTCTATGATTTGTAGTTACTGAATTATGGGCATTTAAAGTGTAAAATGTTGCTGTAGCGCCCCCTATGGGCAAAATGACAGCAAATTCTGGTTTGTATCTCAGAGTAGACATCTGCACAAGTGTACAAAATTTGGTGAAGGTAGCAGAATGCACTCATGAGTTACGGCAATTTTTGTAAAATAGACCCCACCCACAACCTTTGACTAAACTTTGGAAGCTAATTATATCAGAACGGTATGGAATATCAAATATCTTTTAATGTTTTTTAATCATGGGAGTCCAGAGATGATGCATGGCAAATTTGGAGATGATTGCCTCAACGGTTTAGGAGGAGTTCGCAAAAATAGGTTTTTGAGAAAATTCAAAATGGCGGAAAATCTAGTCAGACGGAAATGGGCGTGGCCTATATGGGTAGATGCGTAATGACCCAAGGAGAAGAGGAATTTTGATTCTATGACTCACGGTTCAGAAGTTATGGACCAAAACGTGAAGTAGGCTGTTATAGCGCCACCATCAGGTAGATTGGGGTAATTTTTGTTTCCTGAGTAGTGGGTGAGATTTCCAACCTATGTGGAAAGTGTGGCTGCTGTGGGGCTTATGGTTTCTGAGATCCAGATACTTTTAGGGCACAGGAAGAATAATAATAATAATTGGAACAAAAACAATAGGGTTCCCAGCACTACGTGCTAGGACCCCTAATAACAGAGTTTTCTTTTACGTAGTCTGGACACTCAACATATCTTCTCCACTGTGTTTTCACTCTGATAAATACAAACACTTCTAGAAAGCCAGAATTATTCATTTAGCTGACACTTTCATCCAGAGCGACTCAGTGAACTGAGTCAACAGGCAGGGTTCAGTGTCTTGCTGGCAGGACATACAGTATGCTGGTGTCTAACTGACCTTTCGGCTGTGTACGGTCTCTCTACCCGTGATCCCTCCCTGCTTCCCCTCACACTTCCCACACACAGATGATGTTGATGTTTTGGCTCCATTCTCTTATGACTCTGAATATGATACGACACAAAGAGCAGAAGGCTGAGATAACAGACTGATAGCTTTAATTTAAGGGGATTATTTAGCCCTATCAGCTGCAGTTCAACATTTCAACTCAAATGAAAGCTGACAGTCTGAGCTTTGACCTCATTAGTCAATTTCTGTCTGAAAACTGTGAAAAATATCAATATGCTACGACAATTTCGACATGTTGCATTCAAAGGATACTGAAACCCAAACACAGATTCTGTAGTTTCACATGCCAAGTAAACGAAAGTATGGAGTCAATGTGTTGCTATACAAATACTTATGGAGCTCACTCTGTCTAATTTACATCATGCATCTTCTCCTATTTAGTAGAAATACCTCATAGTATACTGGACCAATACAAGTTGATTCTACTGTTGCACTCAGTTAAGTCTCTCTGGGTAAGAATATCAGTTAAATGCAAATGTGAAATACGTAAATGTGTAAATGTGAAAATACTCTTCTGGTCTCTCACTACGCTTTCCACTACAGCTGGTGCAGTTTTCTGTCCTGTTGTCCTGCACCATGTGTGTCAGTATGTACTGTGCTGCTGTTAGTTGTTAAAATGTCTCTACACCAATGCCACCAAGACAGATTTCTGTGAATTCATTAACCTTGGTGAGTGAAGTGATGGGCATCGTGTTGCATTGGATGAAGGCAGAGAAGATGGAAGTATTTCAAAGAACTTGAAGTCTGACTAACAAACACTGTGTCATCGCCTCTCTTCCACCCTTCCCGTCTCTCTGTGTGTTGTTGTTGATATTAGGGTTAGATTTCATCAGACTGGGTTTCAATGGAGAGTTTTAGTGTCCCGTGATGGTCTGAATCAGAGCCATGTGGAGGCTGAGTGTATGCAGGTTTTTGTACCAACCAAACACAACAACAGGTGATTTCACTGATTAGCACACCTTCAATCAAACAGGATAAACTACTCAGTGAAATTAGCTGGTGTTGTGTCTGGTTGGAACTAAAACCAGCTTCTTCAAAATTCTGCAGGAAACACTGAATACTTGGAATCTTTTGCATGAAAATGGTCAAATCTAAAGACACTGAATATCACAATATATCAGCAATCGGCAACTCCAAACATCTCAGTATCAGTCTTCATATCAGCCAGTCGAATCCTAGTCGATGCATCTTTGCACCAAAGTCTCCCAGACTGATTCCTGTCCATTTACTGGACTTGTTGTCTGAAGTGATTTTTCTGCTTACCTGTCGTAGGTCTTGTAGTGCTGATGTCTCCTGCTGCTCTCCACTGTTGAGGCTCTTCCTGGCCGTTTGAGGAGTTCCTCCTCCTCCTCCTCCTCCTCCTCCCAGCCCCCCACCCGGGGAATGCCGGTGCTTGTTGGCATGCGGCATAGCTGCCAAACACGGAGAGACAGAAATGGCTTCCGTGGTGCAATAAAACATTACGGCCGTCAGAAAACCAACGCCTGGACATTCCTGGGTACTTCTAGGCAGTAAAAGCCCCGGCAGCCGCAGTGAAAAGAGACACGGGGGGCCGCTCCAGCCTTGACCCCTGACCTGACCCCTGACCAGGGGCGGATTTGGTGATTTGGGGGCCCTGGGCAAAGACAAGCATGGGGCCCCCTGAATCCCAACATCCACCTTTTTCAGTCCATCCTTTCTACACATTCCCTTCAAGTTGGGGCTGAGCTTGGAGGCGGTGGTAATATTACTAGCAGCAACACTAGCAACAGTTGATTCTTTCTTTGATGAAATAAAGTTGTCAGCAACTTCTATTTCCCTCCATCTTTTTTCTGCTCCACTCGGTTAGCTTAGCTAAATGTTCATTACATCTCTCGCAGAAAACGGTGCAGTGGCAAAACAAAATAAGGTTAAAGTCAAGAGGCAATATTGCACTAGAAGTTAAGTGGAATAGCCCATTACCACTATAGCCTGACTGAGTGAGGGGGTGGCCATGACCTAAGTAACTTTTTACTGTAACAAAAAGAGGGGTGTTTTTCCCGCGGCGTGCCATGCGGCCGGGGGCAGAAAGTGGTAATTTCAGGTCACACTGTCACTCAGGGACGGTTTGCACGGAGGCTGCTCTTCGTCAGATGGCCTCTAGAGGGCGTCTCTGACTGTGAGATGCAGTGTTTCCCATACTGAGGCACAAAATCAAGTTGGTCAGTGTATAGAAATAGATCTAAATCGATCTCTAATGCGCCTGATGTTGCATCACATCATGTCTGTCATGTGGAGATGCACAGACAGCAGACCAGCAGACTGAACTCAATCCACAGAGTCTCCGGTGTGGAAACAAGGGTGAAACTTAACATTCCACAATTTGCTCCAAACTCTCCTGTGTAACTCGTCTTCTGCTGCCCTACAAACTTTAACGGTACGTAACGATATTATCTCGTGGTATTTAAGTAACGTCAGGGAAACTGTGTTGCAGTGCTTCAGTGCAGAGAATTGAACTCGTGCTGTGGGTCTGTACAGGATCTGTGCTTGTTTAGTAAGTCAGCTTCTTTTAAACTGATGAGAAATATGTTTACATTAGTTCTACTCTTGTGTTTTTTACCTTTGCCTAATGGTAAGACCGCTCCTGCCTCTGACCTGACCCCTGCCTGACCCCTGACCCCTGACCCCAGCAGCAGCTCCTCTTTCCTCCCAGAGCAGAAAACATGGCTGTGCACTTGTCCTGTACTGTCTGATACTGAGCTGTGGTTCTCCAGCAGAGGCAGGAGATCTTAGATGGATGCTTTATTGTCCTCCAACAGGACACATGACATCAGTCCTTAAAGTCAATGCGGCATTTGACGCTGTTGTCCATACAGTGTCAAATTAATCAAAAAACCCTAAAGAGGCTCCAAATTGTTGAGAACTCTGCTGCTAGACTTTTAACTAAAACAAAGAGACGGGAACATATTACTCCTATTTTAATATCCCTACACTGGCTACCTGTCTGTTTTAGGGTTGATTTTAAGATTTTACTGATTACTTTTAAGGCTCTACATGCCGGGCTCCTGATTACATTTTAGAGTTACTATCCCTCTACGAAGCAGTGCGCGGCCTGAGGTCCTCAGGCAGGAACCTGCTGGCTCCCCCTGACTCCAGGTTCAGGACTAAGGGTGACCCCGCATTTGCTGTCAGGACCCCTCGGCTCTGGAATGACCCGCCTGAGGAGCTCAGGCTTGCTAAATCAGTATCTTCTTTTAAATCGCTTCTTAAACCATTCTTCTTTCGAAAGGCCTTTTATTCGTTTTAGTTTTCTTAAATTGTGTTCCCGTATTGTTTTATTTTTTATTGCACTTTCATTTGATTTTGAGCACTTTGTAACTCTGTTTTTGATAAGTGCTATTCAAATAAACTGTATTATTATTATTATTATTATTATTATTATTATTATTATTATATACAGTTCCGGGGGGGGGGGGGCATTTATAAGGATCTTCAGCTATATGTTTATTAAAGCGATGGCTGATGTTGGAACCTGATCCAGGCTGAGCTGCTGGCAGCAGGTCCAGGTGTTGACTGGCCGGCCTCAGCAGTATGCAGTAGCTGTCAATAAGCAGTGTGAACTAACTCTTTAGGATCAGCTGACAACACTTCATTGCTTATTCCAATCATATAAACTTTATGTGCTTGTTATCAACTACCATGCTTATAAGGAACTACATTAACTGTTGAAATAATGACTGCAATCAAACCGTTTTCCTCCTTTGGTGAGATCTACCGTCCATGTGCAAAACGGACAGAAAAATCAAGTCGCTGTGAGCAAAGCAGACAGCGACGAAAACATGTAGAGAACGCCATGCCAAACTCCATACAGAATCTGGCTGTGTAATACTGGCTTGCTTGTTGGCAAACTTACACACTTCATACAACATGAACCATAACATTTTAAAGGTCCATATTCTCCACTTCCCAGTGTTTTATTTTATGTCTTTCTGTCCATTCAAAGCTGTGTGTGTGGTGTCATGAACCAAAAACACTCTCAATCCATTTCTCCACGTTCATTTTCCAGCATCTCTCTGAGCCTTACCAAGAACAGGCCGTTTCTGTCGCCGTGTCTTTAAGGCTCATTAATATTCACGACCCTCCGTTCCGATTGGCTAACCGTTTCAAGAGTGAAACGTGAGACGCCGCGGCCCGGCGGCTACAGGTAGGGAAAACTCTCCGGTAATAAACGATGACGACCGCTCGACCGCTTTGAAAAAAAACACTTTGTTAGTCTATTATTTCTTACAGAAATGATAATGAGCGAACCTTTGTGACGCCACAAAGTTACGGAAGTCCAAACGGCTCGTTTAGAGGCTCGCTTTTCTAATATGGATTGTGTGGATTTAGTTTTGATGCTTTCACCATGTTTAGATACACATCCAACTCCTTTATCATCACAGAGGAGAGGGGAAGCCTGCTTTACATGATGTGGGACCTTTAAAACTGTTAGGTCGGTAAATTCGGCATACAGCTGATTCACCAAGTAGCATCAATTTCAGTAGAAAAGTTTTAGTCGCATTTAATACCACCCTCCCTCCACGGTGTATTTTGGTCCACATGTTTGTGGCCCTTTTCACAAACATGGTTGCCGTACTTCAGCATAACTCTGTCTGTGACACTAATTTAGTGTTTCAACATGTAAAACACAAAACAGCTGTTGTCACTGACATATCTTTCTGTTTCTGTTGACGACTGCATTTTGTGACCCTCGATCAAATCACTTTTTTTATAGTTTTATAGTTGCAGATGAGTGTTTTTATGCTGTGCAACTATAAAAAAAAGTGATTTGATCGAGGGTCACAAAATGCTAACAGCACAGAAATGACCATTAGCTTTGGTTAGCCAGTTAGCATTTTGTGAGCCTCGATCACAGTTACTTGTGCAGTCGTCTGACAACAGAAAGTGACAACAGCTGCATTGTGTTATACATTATGTTGAAACACAAAATAAGTGATCACAGACAGAGTTACGGGCGACAGAAAGTTGGCGTTTTAACATTGCTGGCAATGGTGAGAACCGATCTATATCCTGCGGAAGTACAGCAGCCATGTTTGTGATAAGGGCCTATTGTGAGAACCAATTTAAAAGTTAAAATTTTACTGAAATAAGTGATGCTTGATGTGTTTGGTGTTGCCGAGTTGAAGAGAGAACTCTAATGATTCAGAAAATGTACAGCAGCATTAAATTTAAATTTAAATAGCCAGCGCCTCCTGGGCTTGTATTTCCCTCTGAAACATAAAAAATAAAAATATCCTCACCTTTAACAACCCGTTAACTAGTTCAAGTTCTGAAACTGGATCCGGCCCTTCCAGAGGCAGAGGGGCGTCTGAAACCAGCTGTTGGTTCACAGCAGAACCATCTGCTTTATGGCAGACCGGGTGAACGGCTTGATGGGAAATGGAGTTTAATGTCAGGCTCATTGCTCAGCCTCAAGTGAGTGAAAAGGTAGAAGGCCTGAGTCAGCCAAAACTAAACAGTCTAAACTGTCATTTCTGTCCTCAAATCAATTATCAATAGACTGTGTATTAGTCTACTTCTGAACAGAACTTAATTGTTTGAGAATATGAAACGTAAATCAAACAGCATGTTGTCAAGGCTTTGAGTGACATCATGGCCGACATATTGATCACTCACACAGGTGTGACACTGACAGAAAGAATTAAAGCAACAGGTGATATGAAATGTTGATTTATTATATTTTGTCATCTTTACAAATAGGATTCACACTGCTGGTCATGTTCTACACTATGGCACTACTGCTGCACACACACACACACACACACACACACACACACACCACTGCAGCTAATATTAGAGTCCCAGCTTGCTGTAGGCCAGTGGTTTCCAAAGTGGGGTTTGTGGGCCAGCAGGGGTCCCTGAAGGAGTCTCACAGGGTCCCATGAAAATGAAAGAATAATTTATTCTCACTATAATATTCAA
>NC_136007.1:2289938-2304938 GCF_048128805.1 Centroberyx gerrardi | reverse complement strand
ACACATTGAGATTCCAGTTTACCACAGTGAAGTTCTGAGCTGACCTGTATTCTGCTGGGGGTCACCTGACCTATTTTCTTGTTTCTGATTGGATGAGGTTGAAGCCTGGCTGGCAGAAGGTCACCACCAAGGTCATTATCGTCAACCAGAAGTAGAACTAAGATGTGAAGTGTTAAAAAGAGAGTCATAAACTGAAAAAAAGAAGAAAAAAAAAAGCGAGACTGAGATCATTTTTGGCTATTTTTACTGAACGCTAACTGAAAAAATTATGTAAATAAATTTTAAAAATAATTTATGATTTATGGTTTGTGTTACACGATACCTGTTGTAAACAATAAACATAATAAACATATACAAAATACCTGTCATGAACTTCTATTATAAAATGCCACTCCTACCAAAACCACTAAAACTGCCACTAAATGAAAATTAAAATAAAAAAAACAAACCCACAATGGAAACTAACTAAAGCTAACATGAAATTTAAGGTGAAAACAAAAAATAAAAACTCAGCATGTTTGAGGAATATTGCGTCATATTTCGCCGCGCCTCCTGCTCCCTCAGGAGTGTTTGGTCAGCGTCTGGAGGAGACGGTGCTGTACGAGCGCCGCTACGGGGTGCGCTTGGTTCCGCTGGTGGTGGAGCAGTGCGTGGCCTTCATCCGGGAGCGGGGCCTGCATGAGGTGGGCTTGTTTCGCCAGCCGGGACAGGCCAGTCTGGTCAAAGAGCTGCAGGAGGCCTTCGATGCCGGAGAGAGGCCGTCCTTCGACAGGTAGAGAGAGAGAGAGAGAGAGAGAGAGAGAGGGAGAGAGACAGAGAGTGTGTGTGTATGTATGTGTGTGTGTGTGTGTGTGTGTGTGAGGTAGCTGGTGGCACCCACACACTCAAAATAAATCATGCAAAAAGCTTTCAAGGGAGAGAGAAGTTCAATTTTTACTCAGCCTCTGCTGATGTGTGCTTTATTTGAGTGTGTGTGTGTGTGTGTGTGTGTGTGTGTGTGTGTGTGTGTGCATGTGTGTGTGTGTGTATGTGTATGTGTGTTGCATGACGTTTCACATTAGCTCACACATCTGCATGCATGTAAGCACATACTTGCACACACCAGCTTCATATCTTAAAAATGCATGATGTTTGTTCTGTCTGGTTTGTATTTTGTTAAACGGGTTTTGTAGATGAAGCTGTCTTGTGTGTGTGTGTGTGTGTGTGTGTGTGTGTGTGTTGTGTGTGTTGTGTGTGTGTGTGTGTTGTGTGCAGCAGCACAGACGTCCACACGGTGGCGTCCCTGCTGAAGCTGTACCTCAGACTGCTGCCGGAGCCTCTGGTTCCCTTCGGCTGCTACCAGGCCTTCCTGCTGTGTGGACAGAGGCTGTCCAGCGACCGCACGCCGGTGACATCATCACTCTGAGACACACACGACACATCTAGAGCGACAGACTGTCTGTAGATTAATGTGCTGGAGACAAGTTCTATCAGTGCTGCTGGTCACCAATAGAGATCAATACAGCTCATAGATTACTGAAAGGTTCCATATTATTCAGTTTTCATAGTTTTGTTTCCAACTCTCCTCTGTCTCAGGATCAGAATAAAGTTCTTCATGATGTTCTGCAGATAAATGTAGTTTAGTTCAAAGTTTAATTGAATGAGTTAAACTGAATGAATGTGAAGACTGAGTCGTCACGATACTGGCTCCTGATTGGCCGACAGCAGCGGCTCCTCTAATTCAAACGAGGTAAACCTGCTGAGTGGAGGATTTCCAGTTCAGATGCTGCAGACTGGACCCTGATTGTAGTGAGGGAGCCAATCAGGAGCGAGTCCAGCTGTGATGCGTTTCCTGGAGGTAGACTGAAACTGACTGGAGGAAAGGACAAGAGGAAAAGAGGAAACATTTAATTTAACTATCAAACAAAATCCAATTTAACAATATCGTCATTAAACATCTTTGATCATATATGGACAGAAATAGAGGACAATTTGAATTCCTACCTTTAATGCAGCTTTAATAAACTCATCCTTAATTAGGTCTATGTCATTTTCCCTCCTTCCTTCCTTCCTTCCTTCCTTCCTTCCTCCCTCCCTCCTCTCCTCTCTCAGGGTTTGGTGGACTTGAGGAATCTTCTCCATGAGTTACCAGTCGCTAACTTCAACCTGCTCAACTTCATCTGCCAGTAAGACAGCACTCTTCTTCTTCTGTCTATATTGGGGTAGGACAGATATCTGGGGCCGATATCGGTCTTTTATTACAAATCAATTTATCGTCCAACCGGTGGCGCCCACCTCTGATATGATGGATATGATGCAGTATGGCTGATTACATATTTATTGTACAATTGATCAATACTACTCTGGTTATCTATGGGAAACATTTAACATGAACTGATTCTAATGAGGATGAACAGGTTTTTATCTTCTTATCCTGAGTCTCAGTGGAGAGTTTTAGTGTCCCATGATGCTCTAAATTCATGTTTCAGAGGCTTTTCACCCTGTCAAGAATAAAAGTCTGGGGGAAACAGTCAATACTCGTAATTTTGTTGGCATCAAAATGGTAAAATCTAAAGATATGAAGTATCAGCACAACATATAAGCTTCGGGCAAACCTTAGTCTGTCTGTCTGCAGTCTGTTGCTCTCTTTGTAATCTCTCCTCTGATTCTATTGCTGCGTGTGTGTGTGTGTGTGTGTGTGTGCGTGTGTGTGTGTGTGTGTGTGTGTGTGTGTGTGTGTGTGTGTGTGTGCAGGTTTCTGAATGAGGTGCAGAGCTACTCCAGCAGTAACAAGATGAGCTGTCACAACCTGGCGACTGTGTTCGGACCCAACATCCTCCGAGCCAAGGCTGAAGACCCGCACAGCATCATGGGAGGTAGACAGACAGACAGGCAGACAGACAGACAGGCAGTCAATGTCGATGTTCAATGTTGCTGTTATGTAGACTAGTGTTTGAGAATGAAATCCTTCTGTATGTATGTGTGTGTGTGTGTGTGTGTGTGTGTACGTGTGTGTGTGTGTGTGTGTGTGTGTGTGTGTCCCAGGTGCAGCGTTGGTCCAGTTGCTGATGTTGGAGCTGATTAGAGAGCATCAGTCTCTGTTCTGCAGAGCCCCTCCGTCCTGCTCCACCCGCCCTCCTGGAGGTTCCCGTGCGTCACCAAGCGCTCCCAGGCAGCCTCAGCTCCACCCCTCTCCTTGCCTCCGCCAGCTCTCTCTGCCTCTCATCGCCGAGCGCTCCCGAGAGCCGGCCCCGCCCCCCGACCAACACAACCCCAGGTACACAAGACCTTCACTAATGTAGAGAAGACTGATGAGCAGCCATGGAAACATCTCAGTGTCACTTCCTGTCTCCTTCACTTGTTACGAGACTTTCTTCCTTTTCTACTTTTGGAAAAAGGCTCAATATATTGAAAAGTAGTCATGTGATCTGCTTTAATCTCAATTATTTCAGGAAAATTATTGCGTAAATTGAGTTAAATTGGCCACTGGCGATAGTGAAATACAAATGTTTCACTTGTTTTTATAAAACAAGTCCAGTTTTAAGACTTAGAGACAGATTAAATGAATCTGATCTAACCGTCCCTCTCATGGTTTTCCAGCTGCAGCTCCTCTGCCGCTGCAGACTCCGGCTTGTCTGTCGGCCCGAAGCGACTCCTCGGCCACCGCTACACCTCCTCCCACCCAGAGAGCTGCTTCTCCCCCCTGCCCTCCACCAGTTACCCCCTCCAGCACCACTCCGACAGACACAACCCGGACTACCGCCGCCGCTCCGGCCGAGGATCATCCCCGGCGACGGCCCGAGCCTCCGCCGCCGGCCTCCAGCCGGAGGAGCCGCTGTCCGACGGCTCCAAGCCCAGACCCGGGCTCCTGGGCTGGGCGGAGCCCCGGCCGGGCCCGGGGGAGGGGGCGGCTCGTTTCTGGAGCTCCGGTGCAGAAGCTGCCGAGGAAGAGGCTGCGGCACCAGAGCCAGCCAGCGGGGGCAGCAGTGAGGCGCAGGAGGACAGCACTCCCTCCGTCTACGACAACCTGGACAGAGCCTCTCTGCACCAGAGGATGGAGAACGTCACAAGTGGCCATTTTGAAGCCTCAGGAGGACATTTTGAAGCCTCAGGAGGACATTTTGAAGCCTCAGGAGGACATTTTTCCACTGCGGCAGGAAGCCATCTTGGAACTTCTGAAGAGGGGGCGGAGCTAGAGGAGGTGGGGCAGACAGTCGACTCCTCCTCTTCCTGGTCCTCCTGTGAGATACTCCCATTGGATGTGAGCAAATGTCAGGGCGACGGCACCGTTGTGGGCGGAGCTAGTCCTGTCTCGTCACCAAGGAGATCGACAAGATTTCCCTCAAATCAGGGATCAGAGGACGACAACGATGATGGCGATGATGATGATGAAGATGAGGATGATGATGATGAGGATGACAATGAGGATGACAACAATGATGATGATGATGAAGAAGATGACATCCACCACCCCACCTCCCCAGCCTCCTGCTCCGTGCCCAGTGACGACCCTCTCAGTACGGGCAGCTCGGAGGTGTTCCTCCCCTCCGGACCTCCAGACCTCCAGGAGCCGCAGCCGCAGCCGCAGCCCGGCGGCGCCCACGGGCTCCTGGCCGAGCTCCGGCAGCAGATGGCCCGGCAGGAGGCCGAGTACCGGGCCAGGATACAGAGGTGAGACGCAGCGAGAGGTGGAGGGGCTCGATCCTCTTCAACCATGGTCTGCACTACAAAACAACATATCCATTACTTTAGTGTTGAGTTTGAAAATCCTACTTTTGAAAAGACCTAATAATTGAATGTTTAATGTTTAATGTAATGTTAATGTTTTTTGGTAACTTGTTTCCAATGCAATTCACCTACAATAGTTTGAAGTATTTTCATACTAGATCTTCTCAGTCTTTTGTAAACGTTACGTTGAAGCTAGCTAGTTTGACACTTTTTTCTTTTTTTTCTTTGTTTAGTTGTACTATGGAGGTTTAAAGGAATAGTTCACCCAAAAACACTGGTGAAGTTTGTAAGTCAATATAACACACAGCAAGTTAGCTAGCGTAGCGTTAGCCTTCTCCAAAACTCCAAACTCCTTTAGAGTTCGAAAAAGGGCAAAAAATGACATAAAACAGACAAACGGCAGAATCCAGGTGTTCTGAAGCCGTCTCATTATCTCCTACATCTGGACTGAAGTTTCACAGGTGCAACATGCAGCTGCTCTATGTTAAAAGCCTGTATATATATTTCAATCAGGAGAGACTAGGCTGAATGCTCAAATGAAAAACTTTATTCAGAAGCGAAACATGATGGAAACTTTGGCGTAAGCTCCATGGAGTTAGGATTTAGGAGTACATCCGTGGATAGACGTAGGAATTAGGAAGCCCCGCCCCCCTGGGGAGTTCCTCTGGAGCCTGGTGGTGACGGGGTGGAGGAGGGACGGAGGTAAGCACAGCGACTGGAATGACAGCAGCATACAGCACAGATCTGTGAGTAGCATTGTAGGTGATGTTAGACGATTGGCTCTCTGAAAAAGATAGGGAAGTGACGGCTAACTCTGACTGGTTCTCTGGAAAAAGAGGGAAAGTGTTCGCCATCTCTGACTGGGTAAAGAGAAAGCATGAATGAAGGTGGGGGAGAGGTGGGTGGATTTAGGTAGTCTTCCTGATTGAAATTGCGTAATACTTCACATGTATGTGTGTGTGCTGCAGGCTGCAGCGCTGTAACGAGACCCTGCAGGACCAGGTCACGGTGCTGCGGGTCAACCTGGAGCAGCAGAAGCGCTGCCACAGCGTCGCCGAAATCAAGATCCGCAACGTGGAGCGAGCCAGAGCCGACGCCGACCGCCGCAACGCCACGCTGCAGAGAGAGATGGAGCTGTTCTTCCAGATGTACGGAGAGATCAGCGAGGGAGGAGGAGGGAGGAAGAGAGAGCGCATCATACAGAGCCTCTGATGGAGGGAGGGACGGAAATGTAGAAGGATAGAAGGATAGAGGGATGGGAGGAGAAGTTCTTCAAGATGTTTGGAGAGATCAGGAGGAGAGAGGAAGGGAGAGTTTACTGTACAGAGCTTCTGATGGAAGGATGGATACAGGGGTGGATTGATGGATGGATGGATGGATGGGTGGATGGATGGATGGATGGATGGATGGATGGGTGGATGGATGGATGGATGGATGGGTGGATGGATGGATGGATGGATGGATGGATGGGTGGATGGATGGATGGATGGATGGGTGGATGGATGGATGGATGGATGGATGATGGATGGGTGGATGGGTGAATGGATGGATGGATGGATGGATGGATGATGGATGGATGGATGGATGGATGGATGGATGGATGGGTGGATGGATGGATGGATGGATGGATGATGGATGGGTGGATGGGTGAATGGATGGATGGATGGATGGATGGATGGATGGGTGGATGGATGGATGGATGGATGGATGATGGATGGGTGGATGGGTGAATGGATGGATGGATGGATGGATGGGTGGGTGGATGGATGGATGGGTGGGTGGATGGATGGATGGGTGGATGGATGGATGGATGGGTGGATGGATGGATGGGTGGATGGATGGGTGGATGGATGGATGGATGGATGGATGAATGGGTGGATGGGTGAACAGAGAGAGGGATAGAGAGGCAGTAAAAGAAGAGCTGAGAGAAGATGCTCTCATGTACAGGCTGATGTGAAGATCCAATATTCACATGAGATTCAACACTTTGAATTTAACAATAAGGAACTTCCTCTAGAACTGGAATGCATCAAACAGTGAAGGAAGACCGGAGATCCGCCATGTTGGTTCCTGCAGCCGGTCGGCGGTCCGTCGGCTCCGCAGGTAAACAAACATCACTGGAGTCCTGTTCTATTCTAAAGGCCAGTTAGACTGGTAGTAAGGGGAAAACAGCTTGAAAAGAACGCTGTAAACCACATTGGACCGTGTATAAATAAGTGAATGTCCTACCTTGAAGAAAATGTGATAAATTGCAGGCGCTGTGTGTTTTTACCAGTCAGTCCCAGGCTGCATGGTTCCTCCGTGGTTTCCAGAGGAAGCCAGGACACTTTGACTTTGCTGAATAGTACTGGACACTGGATGGACTCTGTCTGTTCGGTAAAGTCTGGTTTCCACCATCCCTGCCGTGTTGGACTGGTCGATTGGAGCAACTGATGGACACTGGGATATTTGTGTTTTCTCTGCCTAAACGCATTTCAGTCACCAAACTGCGTCTTTCCAGAAGGCTGGTGTGTTGCCACGGTGTTTCCTGTACATGGTGAGAAGAGGAAGAGTCTAACAGACATGAAGACGGGTCTAAACATCACTCTGAACCATTTCTGAGCAACAAAGATCTAGTGGAATACTTAAGGTGTGAAGATCAAGACGGAAACTTGGAAAACCTAAATGCTGCGTTCCAGAGATGTCAGAAAATCAGAAACTCTGACTTCATACGAGGAAAAAGATGATGGAACGACCGTTTAAGTCACAGTGTTAGTAGGAAAATCAGGCAAAATTTCTCAGTCGCTTATCAGACTCATGTCAATATGGCGCCATTCACTGTAAACGCTACACAGCATTATTGTTAACATGTTTATAATCCTCAAAATACACTGAAGTTTGATTTTTAGCATCACAACACCTTAAATCCATCAAAACACCAGTGTGGTAAATGGTTAAACACATACATTTGACATCTAAAGTTGTACTTACAGTTGCTAACGTTTTATACTAACTACATTTCATTGAGATAACACTAGCTGTTGCATGGGGAACAGTATTTTACGTTAGACAAATAAAACCTTGCAGGTGTCCCGTGTTTCTGCCCTGGCTTTTTCCAGCTGGACTCCTGGAACGCACCAAGGTTCAATTTAGGAGCCGGGAATTTCCGACTTCCCGACTGAAAGGAAGGCAGCAACATGTTCTGCTGCCTGAGGTCTGGGAAATGAAGAAACTTATGAAAACTTACTTAAAAAAAATAACAATGGGGTGAGCTAATTTCACTTGACTCCAATGTAAATGAAGCATAAATCAAGCGACTTTAAGTTGATATTAGTGGAGCGATCTGCTTTATTTCAAGACACTGTCACTTGTTTCAAGAGGATTCCTGAAACAAGTGGATTTATCTTCCTGGTATCAGATTGTTTTTCACTTCCTATAATAAAAAAATAAGACACCGAGTCAGTAAATTACTTGTTTCCGAGGGCATGCTCTGCAGGGACTAGAGGGACTTGCTATATTGAAATCCTACAGACTGGAATGCAGTTCGGGACTAAAGCCGGACTCCATCAGGAGCAGGATGGATGAGGAATGGAGATTTTCTCAAGGCTGAATGCAACCAGCAGGGCTGCAGCTGTCACTTTCCCTCCATGCTGAACACAAGTCCACAATACCCACAATACCCCTCTGCCTCTGTCTGTCTGAGGGGAACAAACATGGAGACGCACACCAGTCCAGTCCAGTCCAGTCCAGTGACTCTTCATGAAGACGACGCCTCTTTATCCAAACTCTTCCTCTGACGTTTTACCAGATCAATGAAATTAATCTTATCTTTCCACAGATAATTTGAATGCCTAACCTTTTCAGTCTCTTTGCCCGTACTGAATATGCATGTGTCCACAGAATATAATCCATTACAGATTACCTGCCTCCAATGGTAATCTGTTAAGTAAACTGCTCAGGATCAGAAATGTAATCTGATTGATTTCAATTACCTTTGCATTGTTTTTCCTTCAAAATCTGTGAAATCCTTCTGTTGTCTTTCATCCTCTGTGGATCTGGAGAGGACGACCAATAGGATGCAGCGCTCTGGATGATTACAGAGGAGCAACAAACCAAAATCAGCCAATCAGAGGGCTAGAGAAATACATCTTTATTATGCCTTTGATTTTGATAAATGATGAGTAACAGTCTGTTCACATTCTTTCTCATCTTACTTGCACACATTTACACGCACACACACACACACACACACACACACACACAGTTACTCCTTTGTATAATATTTAACATCCAAATCTGATCTTCTGAATTTTAATTTGGTTTATTTCTAGTATATTGCCTGATACAATATTGTATAAATAAAGATGATTACAGTTTTATCACTGGATGGAGGGTTGATGCCCTCTAGTGGCCAGAATGAACTACAGATCAACAGAGAATATTTGTATGGAAATAAAACAACAGACTTAACCAATTTACACTGCAATGGTCTCATTTTTCTATGGCCATTAAACTATGCTATCAAAATAAATTTGAGAACGATATATTGAGGCTGATACTCATAGGCTTTAATGTCAGGGGTAAATATAATCCGGATATGAGAGGCATGTTAGCGTGTGTTAAAGCCTGCAGAAATAATAAAGCACTGAATCTTGTTCTGTGATGAGAATTTAACATTTATTCTCAAATTTCCAACAGGTTTGACCAAAAAAAACAAAAAAACATGTACAGAGACAGTGAGTCAGCTGTATACACAGAGTAAATCTCTTCAAATGAGCGATAGAAAACCTGCTGAACAGGATCAGTCAGAAACATTACATAGTTCAGTCAGTTTGTACCACAGGCTCACAGTAGAGTATAGAGAACAAGACTGAAATGTGATGCTACAGTCAGGAGTGATGCGAAGGGGGAGACCATCAACACTTTAACACAAATCATAAAACACTTCCTCTAATCGACTAAAGTTAATTATAAAATGAAGGGACACGAGTGGAAAGAAGATCGGAGGGGGATTGCATCTCACTTCTTTACACAAAACGCTCCCAAAACAGTCATTTAGCACATCTTCACTGTTAGACATGGAGCGGCAGGAGAGACCGTCCTCCACTTCAGTATCCGGCTGCAGACAGACTCATTTCACCCAGGATGAACTCTCTCTGTCCCGCTTCAGTCAGCACCGACGACAACAGCGTGACTCTGAAACACTACTCAGGAACTCTGGTTTAAACCACGTTACACCCGACTAACAGCGGGGCTGAAGCCACCGCGTGGTTACAGTTACACATGGTGAATGACTCGAGGTCTTTTATTTTGAAATTTCCACTCCATAGATGGACACAAGTGAAGACCAAGTGGAAGTGAACATGGAAAGTCTTACCAGCAGTAGATTGTTCCCATATAATAATAACAGTAGAAATGATAATAACAGATAGTTTCCATATCATGTTTTCTAATCCTACAACAAGCCGGATTATTGAAAATTCATTTTTAAAACGAGGTTTCTGCAGGACACTGACAATGTGCAACAGTCACACCAACATCAGAAACAGGATTTCTTCATATTTCACGACCGATAAAGACCGGCAGACATGTTGACCGACTCACACGCTGACATCTGTTAGTAATACAAGTTTTAAGCCTCGTCTTGAGTCTTTGTTCACATTTTTCTTTCTTCATTAAGAAACCGGCAAGGCGATGTAACAGTGTGTATTGAAGTGGAAACTAATTCACTTTAATTACACTTTTAATTTAGCCATAAAAGTGCTCCAAAAAAATCTTAAACCCCTCAGGGTCTCAGTGTGTGAGCCGAGTCTTTTTCACATGCAGCCCGGGTTTCAAGTCTTTACAAGTTTTTGCACCCACATAGTAAATGTGCGTTTTTTTTGTTGTTTTTTTTCACTTCTATTCTCAAGGGAACAACAGCTGTTGCTACGGTAACAGATAATAAACATCTAAACAATTAAAAAAACATTAATAAAAAAGTAACGAGTGGAACGTTCCAGCGAGCAGGAGCCAGCCAACTTTCCAAAACTTCCTGAGAGAGAAAACTTTTTAAAACATTTGTCTTCAATATTTTTTGTTCGGTTGATTCACTGAGAATCGACCCGGTGATTCACTTCGTATCAAACGATGTTAAAAGGATTTCTTCGGATTCGTCTGTCCACTAGTTAGCTTTCCCAGCCTGCTTAGTGAAATGCCCCTTTAAGAAAACCAAAGGTTTTTACAGACAAACAGGACGCAGAAACCACCGACACACCAAACTACTGACTGAAACACAGAGGAACGTTTCATTTTTAAATCCACACTGGAACTTGAGGGTTTTGGCGGCGCTATCCCAGCATCCCCTCAATACCGTCTCTGTTAGCGTCCATTCAGACTCTGGCCAGTGACGGCCATTTTGCACTAGCCCAGTCTGAAATCTACTAGCCACAGCCTGGCAGACTGGCGAAGCGTTCATCCCTAAATCTAGAGTTAGTTTGCTGTATTCTGTACAGATGGGTTGTGCACTTTAGAGTCGACATGGTTAGATAAAACACAAAATAGACTCGAGACTCGGTTCACTGAGGATCTAAACATTTAAGGGACGAGTCTTTTACCGCTGTGACTTCAAGTGGCACCGAAGGATTCTGGGTACTCAGTCTGTCACAGAGGTGTACAGTTAGTAGTTAGTTAAGCGTTACAGATAAACAGACATTATGTCGAATAAAGAGAAAACTAAATGCTTCCTTCACTAGTGGAGAGAAGAGAAGATAAAGACAGTGAGTGGATTTTGCTACTGACACAAATACTGGAGAGACAGACAGACAGACAGACAGACAGACAGACAGACAGACAGACAGACAGACAGACAGACAGACAGACAGACTAGGTAGGTGTAGTGCAACGGTGAGGAGCGGCATCCAAAACAAACACATACACACATCGGAAACACACACTTTCCTACAGGACTGGTTCTGGGGCGGGTTGGGATAACTGGGCTAAGGCTAGTGTCTGGGGTGAGAGTGTGTGTGTGTGTGTGTGTGTGTGTGAGGGGTGGGGGGGATTAAAGTGCTTTTACACAGCATGCTGTTAAACCAGGATTATCATTATCTCCCTATTAGCACCCTCGGCTTATTTCAGTTCTAGTTCTCTCCTCCTGAGGCCGAGCTGCACCCAGGGTCAGATCAGGTACCTCACTTCAGACTGAGCCTGTGCTAATGCTATGCTAGCCCATGGTTAAGAGTTAGCCAAAGGTTAATATCACGTAGCCACACCTCCGTGTCAAACAAACGGAGGTCTGGAGAAATTCAACAGTTGGATAGAAAAGGGCGGAGCTGCTGTGGGTCCTCCAAACCGCTTCAAACCAATAAAACTGCAGTAAGGCGAAGCCTGGCGCCGGTGTTTCTACCGGACAGAAAGACAAACCAGAGGTGCCGTTTGTTCTCCAGACCTCTGTGAGTTTGAGACGGAGGTCTGACTACGCAAGATTATCCAGAGGTTAAAGGGTTAAGGATACGAGCAACGTGAAGAGTTTGATTTTACCGCCATGCTACACAGGAAATGTCTCAAAGCAGCGCAGATCTCCAGAACTTTTCCATAATTACTGATGTCTTGCAACATCCATAGATTTCCTGATCAGGAGCCTGAACTGTGGACTGAACTAAGGAAATACAATTAGAGAACTCTGCATTTCCTTTCAGCAGCTGGAAACTCATTTTCATAATGTTGAATGTAACTTGTAATTTATTATTGTATAGTCAGTATGCTGGCAGCCTGTCTGCACTGCCTCAAGTCATGCCTGTGTATCACTGCCTGGTAGAAAGTACTGTGAATGTTGGAGTTGCTTGGTTTCCCAGAGCAACGTGAACACAAGGCTCCTGTTCACCCATTGGTTCCCACTGGAACAGGGTGTGGTGTTCGGTCTAGAAGCCGGAGGGCGTCAGGATGTTCATGTCTCTGGGTTTCAGTTTGTGGGCTCGCGCTCCCTGCCTCCGGCCCTCCACCGTGGGAATCTCCATCTTGGGCGGGGCTACCTTCTGAGCGGCGGGGTCGTCGGCCAATCGCGTGGCCTGGGCCTTCATCACCTCCATGGGGGTCGGCTTCTGGGCGCCGCGGTACGCCTGCAGCGCAAAGCCTGCTGGGAAAGAAAAAGGGCAGGAATTGTGTGAACTTCCGTGAAGGAATTGTAAAAAGCGCTCAAACTGAGGATTCAAATAGTAAATCAAACTTGTCGTATATAAAGAGAAAACAGACGGGCTTGACAAATTTGCCAAGCAGACTGACCTCCACATCAACACCTCCACAACTCAGGTGATGGACATAAACACCACACCCCCGGCACCAGTTTTAATAAACGGTGACCCACTCGAGGCCTCATCAGCGAGGACAGAGGGACTCAGAAAGACATCAAGGCAAGATTGGGGAAAGCCTGGGGTGCTTTCTCCCAACTCCCAACATCTGGAAGTCTAAGTAATACAGCATAAGAACTAAGGTCCACCTCTACAATAGCAATGTGAAGTCCATCTCACTGTGTGGGTCTGAGTGCTGGCGGGTTTCAAAACCGACATGAAAAGGATCGAGGCGTTCCACAGTGGATGCCTTAGAAGAATACGCTGCATCTTCTGGCCTAAAAACATCACCATCCGACAACTCTACAGGAAGACCGAAAGCCAGAACAAAGACGAATAAAATAAATAAAACAAAGACGACTGCGACGGCTGGGCCAGGCCCTTCGAACGGAGCAGGATCACATCCTGAAAACTGCTTTGACATGGACTCTTCCAGGCAAAAGAAAACCTGGACGGCCTAAAATGAGCTGGAACTGACGGACGAGCTTTCCAAGATGAACCTGTCTTGGGTCGAGGCTCAGCATGATGCCGAGGACAGGAGACGGTGACAGGAGCTCATTGTAGCCTTGAGGCCCACAGGGGACGAAGGGGATTAAGTTAAGTAAGGTAAGTAAATAAAGTTTGCAGGTCATTTATTAGCTACAGATAACTTACATAGATAACAAATTGCATCTGCAAAGGTTCTGCAGAGGTTCTGTTTAGACTTCCATGAAATCTGGTGGACAGGTTGGCTTTGGGCCAAGGATCAACTGATCAGATATTGGTGGTGATCTGGATCTGGGATTATTGTCTTTCATCCATAACTATGAAACTAACAGAGATAGTTTGTTTGCAAAGTCAAGAAATCAATCGATATCTAATATTACATACCACTGTTGAGCTGTGAGGCCATTCCATCCAGTTTCAATCTAAACATTCAGAAAGACTGCAAACAAACGTGTTAAACTTTTTTGCATTACCTACCCAAAGTCATCCTGGAGTATGATTTTAACTCTCCGAGTCAGAGCGAACCGTCCCACAGGAGGAAATCTAAAGGCTGTTTGCAGGAGTCCGTCAGCTTTGTGTTCGCTGCAGCGGTCAGTGTTTACCGCCAGTCTGAAGGTCAGTCATCACTTTTTAAAGCGAGCGCTGCACGTCACTGTTCATACTGGACAGAAAACAAAATCACCCTCAACCAAGTTTCTGAGTTTGTTTTTTAAGTTTCTAAACCAGTCCAAAGAGCAGGAGACTGAGGGAGAGTTCACATCCAGCAGGTTCTGATCGGTTTTGAACTCTGCAGCGTTTCCTCCTTCAGTTCAGCTGGTTTGTCCTGGTGAGAACGATGACCTTTGACCTCTGGTGGCACCAAATAACGACAGCGAGAGTCTCAGTCCTCTAACAAGAGAACTGCGGTGCGTTTCCTTAATCCGACCGACTACAGGAAACCGCCCCGAAACACAAGGGATTATGGGTAGAAGGAGACGGATGCGGTTCCTCATGCTTGGAAAGCCTAGTGGAAAAAAATGGACTGATGCTCATATTCAGCTATTATGTGTTCTTAACTGGTATAAACACCACAGAAGAAGAGGCAGACGGGTCCATCATGCTGGGATAAAGTTACAGGAACTGGAATCAGATTTATTTTGTTTTGCTTAACTCAGTTTTATCCTAGTGACCATCTAAGCATTTTTTTTTAGGTAAAATATGACAGCAGAGTCATATTCCTGGCTTCACTGTAGATGGGGAGGTCAAGCTACGGAAAAGTATGATTAAAAAAAAACAAAATTCATATTTTAAAAATATTGGTGAAACTGAAGTATTTCCCATGTTGTTGGAGAGAACCTATAACCCTCTGAAGGAAGAGTAGGTTTTCCAAAACAGAGTGCAGGTCGGAAAGAGAAGAAATCTCAGCAGCTGGTGAGATAATCATTGAGTCACGGTATTGATCAGATATATTATGGTCATTTTGGGCCATGGGACAGTAAGAAATATTATTTCAGCTCCATCT
>NC_136007.1:2207438-2284938 GCF_048128805.1 Centroberyx gerrardi | reverse complement strand
TCCCCTTTCAGGTCGTTTCATTTGATTCACTATCAGAGGAGGCAGAGAGGCTGAAAACTGAAGAAGCTGATGAAGCTGATGAAGCTGATGAAGCTGAAGAAGCTGATGAAGCTGATGAAGCTGCTCAGCTCCAGCTCTCCTCAAACGTTTACAGCCCACGTTGTTGAGCCACGGCTTTACCAAAATGTCCTCTCTGTGTCTTCTCTTTGTTTTCTTCAGTGCATATTAAAGCATATTGATTCGGTTAGTTTCCGTGATGAGATTAACTGGTTATCTGGTTCAGTGTGTGATTCAGAGTGTGAGCAGATTTACACTGACAGACAACAGACCTGTGAAATCCTCATCTGTTCTGTGTGACGCAATAGACTGTAAATAATAGGATGCAATAAGTCGACAGAATCGGTCAGGATTTCTTCCATAATATACAGGTGATGTAATGACTTCAGCTGCATATTCAGCTCCACCCCCCAAAAAACACAAGAACTCACCTGGTAAATCTCCAGAACGGGACATGATGCCAGTGAGAGATGAACAGGTACTAGAGGAACAAGGTCAACCTAGAGAGAGAGAGAGAGAGAGAGAGAGAGAGAGAGAGAGAGAGAGAGAGAGAGAGAGAGAGAGAGAGAGATTACACTGTTTACACATTTCTTTATTCTAGTATATCTTTAATTGTACGTACATTTTTTGTTTTATTTCACACTTGCTTTGGCAATGTAAACGTATGTTTCCCATGCCAATAAAGCCCCTTAGAGAGAGAGAGAGAGAGAGAGAGAGAGAGAGAGAGAGAGAGAGAAAGAGAGAAAGAGAGACTACTCTTAATCCAAACATTTCACCTCAACCTTTTTTCTATTTCCAGAAATGTTTGAATTCTAAATTAGATGCAGTTTGTGAACTCTGGACCAGCAGCTCTGTCTGGAACGACTGAATCAGCGGGAAAAAAATAAAACAGAGAAATGGAGTCAAAGTTTAACTGAAGAGGATGAAAACTGACAGATAAAGAGTTTCCAGACAGACAGCAGACTGACTGGGTAACAGACAGACAGACAGCAGGCTGACTGGGTAACAGACAGACAGACAGCAGGCTGACTGGGTAACAGACAGACAGACAGCAGGCTGACTGGGTAACAGACAGAACAGACAGCAGGCCGACTGGGTAACAGACAGAACAGACAGCAGGCTGACTGGGTAACAGACAGAACAGACAGCAGGCCGACTGGGTAACAGACAGACAGCTTTCTCTGCATTCGTTCTTTCAGAGCCAATAGGAGGAAAAAACAAAAAAAAACCCCGCTTTAAATCAGTAGTGTGAGTATTTTAGATTCCTCAAAAACTACCAGGTGACGATCTGCTTCTCTCACGGTTTGATACCTGATCTGTGGTTCAGGATTCAATACAACCAGGATACGATGTGATCAATAAAAGTTCAGTGACAACAAAGTCTGACTGAGCAGAATTCTGTTTATTTCTGAGACACAAATCTTTCTAGCGATGCCATTGGCTGCTGGAATGTAAACAACAATTTAAAAATGTCATTACAAAGTGACAATAATATAATTTGGATGGAGAGCTTGTGAAACTGTGATGGTCAAGAGTCTCATTAGTGATTACTACAGCAGAATAACATGGAGCTGATATCACCATTCATGTTCCTGACAGCAGAATAACATGGAGCTGATATCACCATTCATGTCCCTGACACAACATACGAATTGACATGTTTTGTATTGAGATATATTGAATTTCAATATATTATCCCATCTCTACAGACTCTACTCTGACAGGCAGACAGACAGACAGACAGACAGACAGGCAGACAGACAGACAGGCAGACAGACAGACAGGCAGACAGGCAGACAGGCAGACAGACAGACAGACAGGCAGACAGGCAGACAGGCAGACAGGCAGACAGACAGACAGACAGACAGACAGGCAGACAGGCAGACAGGCAGACAGGCAGACAGACAGGCTCCTGTCTTCAGTCCATATCCTACCTTCCTGTGTTACTGTGTGTTGTGCGGCTGGTGAAGTGGCAGCTAGGACCGGCTGCGTTGAGACACACAAACCCTCTGGCAATGCATTGTGGGTAAGCAGCCAGGACAAGGAAGCGACTAGGGACACACAACAGAAGTCAAAGGTCAGTCAAGCAGCGCTGTGACAACACGCTCCGTTACACACTTACTGCAAGCATTTACCCATCGGCTTGTACCTTCAGCCGCCTAACGATCTGTCCCCAGAAAGCTGCTTCACATGAAGTCAGATCTGGGAACACGAGCCGCTCTCTCCCAGCTTTAAGAGACAAACCAGGATATATCTATCTATTCTGCAGCCGCTCCACTGACAGTCAGTGAGTCACAGAAGTCATGGACACACTGACAGTAAATACAGAAACAATACAGTCTACATCACATCTACATAAACAGAGACAGGCAGAATCAGGACCAGCCGGTACTGAAGAGACTGTCCTGCACCATTATAATAACACAGGAACTGACTGAGTGCTGTTCTTCTTTACAGGAATACAGCAGGTTGTTGGTACAGAGGCCCTAGTGACACAGACTTCTCGCTCCAACATGATAGAGAGATCAACACAGTCAGTTTCCAGTCAGATGCTCTTCAGGCTGACAGAGGATTAGTCCCGAGGAGGATGAGCTGTGTGGGCAGACTGGATTACATAACAGCCTGCAGCAGCTGCAGTTAGACAGATAAAAGTGGAAAATTTGTCACTTCTGGGGGAAAAAAAAGACTAAGCAGCTATTGGATGGTAAATGTGCCAGGATATTCATTTTTTAATTGCTCAGTGATTGAATGCTACCGATTGATTAATTAATATTTCTTTTAAATGTAGGGATTTGATCATTTCCTTATCTGAAGATCAGTTTATTTAATCAGTTTACGGAACAAATAGTAACGTTGTAAGTAAATCTGTCATTTCATAATTCTATTTCATACTTCCATCTTGAATAAAATAATGAAAATACAAACTGATCTGCAAAATTATTTGTTTGCAATACGCGCTGCAACGCGGTCGTCGATAAGGCTTTTATTTTTTTATTTATTTTAATCTGTGACCGGAAGTCATTCTTTAATTTTGGATGGTGAACTGAGACCGTTTACCCTGCTGTGTATGCAGTAACATTACACGTTTAATGAAATCATCTTACAGTCAACGCTGCCGACGATAACATTACAGCCAGTAAATGATCAGACTGTCAGCAGCAGCATCCATAACAATGATGGAGGACACAACGCGATACATGCAGTACGCAAAACTCCATTCAAAAAACTGGCGATTTAATGCCGTTTTATTTATGGTCGGTGATGACGGAAAGGTGTACACCTGGCAGGACATGATGACTTCATACCGAATCGTTAGGGTCTCATGGTAATTTCGGCATATAGATTGAGTATATTATTTCAGTAAAACCTCAACTTTTAGGATCAGGTTCTCACTAACGTACACAATGTGCGTGTGTGTGAACCAACACTAAAATTTGTCATTTTATTGAAATAAGAGCTGCTTGGTGTATTGGGCTTATGCCGAATTGAAGAGCGGCTCCCATCGATTCCTACAATGTCTTGAGTCGTGTTTTAACAGGCGTGTACGGCAACTAATAAACGGCGTTACATTGTCAGATTTCTGAATACAGTTTGGCGTGTCGGCTAGAGAACAGCACGATGCTAACAGCTGGTGACGAACGGACACCGTGTACCGTGTTGTCTGAGCTCAGCCTCGTCGCTCGCCGTCTCTCACCTGGACTGACGGCGGCTTCAGCGCTACGACAGAAACATCCGCGACCCGCCGATGTCGAGAGGACAGAAGAGACAACAGAGACTCCGAGCGGCCATTATAATCCTGATGTCCGATGAATAAAAGATGTTTCCGCAAAGAGGACGTTACGTGGCTGGATCCCGCTTCGCCTCGCGAGAGTGGGATGCTAACGTTCTTTTGTTCTTTCACACACACACACACACACACACACACACACACACACACACACACACACACACACACACGAATGAGTAGCTTTCATTTAGTGTCTCATTAATTGTCCTTGTCCTAGCTAGCTGATGCTCAGTTTACAGTGATTTAATAATATAAAATAATACAGTGATAAAAATAATTAATGAACAGAGACGTTGCACACATTTTGAACTTCTTAGGCTACACAATGCAGTAATGGCATTAAGGTTATGGACTTCCATCTAATTACAGGCCCATATCAACGTTTCCTTTCACATCCAAAGTTCTCTAAAAGGTGGTTTTGAATCAACTTATAGTTATTTCAAATAGAAATAGTGTGTTTGACAAGTTCCAGTCTGGTTTACGTAAAAAAACATAGCACTGAATGAGTGCTGAAGCTGGGAAATGCTCTATCTATTACTTGATCTCAGTGCGGTGTTTGACACAGCGGACCATACGATTGTCATTGACAGGCTCAATCGATGTATAGGCATATCTGGGACTGTGCTTAAATGGTTTGAGTCCTACCTCTCTGCTAGAAAAGTTTCTGTTAACTGTGGCAACTACATGTCTTCACCAGCCGCTGCCATGTGGGGTTCCCCAGGGGTCTATTTTAGGTCCTATTTTGTTCTCCCTTTACATGCTTCCCCTGGGACATATTATTATTAGTGGGATCTCTCATCGCAGATGACACGCAAAATTGTCTTTTAAAGCTACACTAGGCGATTTTTTCTGACCACTAGAGGGCGACAGAAACCGCAACACATCATCTAACTATAAAGCAAGGAATCTCTGTTTGTGTGTGTGTGTGTGTGTGTGTGTGTGTGTGTGTGTGTCCTTCGCATATCTCGAGAACCGTTTGTCCGATCGACTTCACACTTGGCGGGTGTATTGCTGGGGACCCAAGGACGTGCAGTGTTGGATTTGGTGCAATTTGGACACATGACACGTTCAATATTACTTTAAATAATCAAGCAGACAGCGCTCTGTGCAGCAGCGGGGTTCAAGCGGTACGGGCGCTGCACTAGTTTTGTAAACACACAGCAAAGCAACTGGGCGACGGAAGCCCTTAAGGACAAACCGTGCATAATGGCTAAAACGTCCCTACAGAGAAATATCGCCGGTTACCAGTCTCACTTTGCCAGATTTTTCTCCCGCTGAAGGTCACATGTCCCACAATGACAAGTGAAGAGGCAGGTAGCAAGTTTACTAGTTGAAAACGTTTCCTCGCTCGCTTCATCTATTCGCCATTAGGCTACACTGTAAAAACTAAGATCGGGGTGAATTAATATTAAGTTAAAAAACAATAGCAACATATACTTAATAAAGATGAATGCTAGTAGCTTGAAGTAATATTAAATTCAATTCATTAGGTTAGCTTTTTAAAATGTAATTGTATCAATTCTGGTAGAATAAATCCAACCATAATATGTTGATTATAATTTAATTGTATTTTATTAGGAAAATCAAAGAGACAGAAAATTTATGGATTTTACTCAATGGGAAGTGTTTGGTTTTAATCGCCGTGCTCTTCCGCCTACATGAAATCCACTTGGCGCCCATTCAGTTCGGTTCAAATTATCTTGCCACCCGCTGCAGCAGGTATCGACTTCGCCTGGTGTTATTTCCAAGGTAAGACCAGTTTTTACTGCGGTTACCTAATATATCTTAGGCTGTATATCTGGCAGTTGAATATTTGTCGTGACATTAGCGAACATAACGTTAGCCATCAACATGTCGCCTTCATTGTACTGTAATGTAGGCTAAACTAAACTAAATTTCCCGGTGTGGGTGCTAGTCCCGGACGGGGCTTATGTTAACATCTGACTCCAGACCAGAGTGGTATGTTATTGCATTTTATAATATAGCCTATGACATTTCAGATTTAGATACCATATTTCCTCTAATAGTGGCCTGTAGTCAATTAAATGCCGGGTCTCCGATAATGGCCGGGGCCGTCGTTGACACGAACAAATAAAGGCCGGCCTCAAATACAGGAAAAAACAAAGGAAACAAGACTAGGTCAAAACCAGTATAAGGCTGGACCGTGTCCGTCTCCTCTCTCCGCCGCTGTCCTCTCCACCGCGCCCACGGCCCGCATTGATCCTCCCGATCTCCTGCTCTCCCGGCCTTTATTTACCTCAACTGCAGAGAGTACCAGGCCTTTATTGGAAGCAGGCTTATATTAGAGACAGGCCTTTATTTCTAATTCCCTCTGTTTGATAAGTATATTTGCTCATATTTTAATACGAAGCCTCCTTGTTTTGTGATCTGCTTCTGTTGGGGTTCGTTAGGTAGACGTTTTTTTGTTACTGCAATGCATTACGATAATTACGGTAATCGACGACGGCACGCTCCAGAGACTTCCACCGGCCAAGCCGTCTTGTGGCACTTGTACGTTACTACAAACTACAGTTACAAACAGGCAGCAGGAGTTTACCGGAATCCACCGTTGTTTGCATGTAAGCTGAAGCTAACTGAAGCTAACTGAAGCTAAGAATAGAATCTATACAGTTATATCATATCGGCGTTTATTTCGAAGCATATGCGCGAGCTCAGTCCACCTGACAGCCCTCTGTTCTGTCGGCCGAGAGAGAGGAGACGGACACGGTCCAGCCATATACTAGGTTTTGACCTAGTCTTGTTTCCTTTGTTTTTTTCCCCGGCCTGTATTTGAAGCCGGCCTTTATTTGTTCCCCCATTATCGGAGACCCGGCTTTTAATTGACTACAGGCCGCTATTAGAGGATTTACGGTATATGCCTGATGCACTGAACTGGTGTTTGGATATGTCAGCTGTAGTCATTGCCAGTTATCTGTAGTGTAATATGTAGTATTTGTAGCTGTTCTAGATTGTTTATAGTCTAAGCAATATCTTTATAGGTAAGTTACAGTTTAACTTAATTCAATAATTCCTCGCGGCTGTGAGAATATAAAAAAAAAGCCCTATGTAAAGGAAACAGTGAAGCCACGAGTACTGCTAGAGATAACCTGTCAGTCCCTCTACAAAAATTTTGTTGGAAATGTGTGTGAAATTATTGCTGAACTTTGAATAAATTGTATGTACATGTATGTGGTCTGTGTATAATAATGTTTTCTTTTGCCATTCCAGACCCCAAGCAATCCCACCTCTCCTCCTGAGTGCCCCATGTGCATGTGACTAAATGTAAGCATGTGAAGTGAATGAACTGTTTATGAATGTACAGAGTAGGCAACATACAGCTTTGTTGCGTCTGCTGGATCTGACAGAACCACTGACTTCTTACATTTTCCTCCACCCTCCTCACCATGCAGAAGCACAGAAGAGCTTTGACTGATCAGACACTTGTTTGGCTTCAAAGCAGAGAAATAAAGATGTTTCCGCCCGGTTTCGAACCGGGGACCTTTCGCGTGTGAGGCGAACGTGATAACCACTACACTACGGAAACTGGTGCAAAGCTTTAAACGGAGTCCCGCTGCTGTCTGTGTTCAGAGGATCAGACCAGATGAGACATAGGGGCTGAAAACACGAGTTGATCAGTTGGGTGATGGAAACAATTTGAACACGCAGACGTTCATCGTTACGTAGTTTGTTGACGTCACTTCTGTTAGCAAACAGGTTCTGCCTGTCATCGGTTTCCGTAGTGTAGTGGTTATCACGTTCGCCTCACACGCGAAAGGTCCCCGGTTCGAAACCGGGCGGAAACATCTTTATTTCATCCTGTAGATCTGAATGATTCAGACAGCAGCTGAAGAAAAGTCAGGGAAAATAGAAACAGTGTAGAATCTGAAGGAGTCTCTTCTACTCTGATGAATAAAGACACAACTCGCTCTCTGCCTGAAGACAGAGTTAAAAGCTGCTTTCTGTCTGAGTGAAGCCTCCATTCTGACTGTGTTGATGATATCTGATGGTTTTTATCATTTGCACTTCACTTCTTGTATGAAGCTGACAGGCGCAGCTCACTGCTCAAATACAACAAAACTGACAACTGAGACTTCCAGCGGTATAAATAATATAGAGAGTCAAATGGAACAGAACTGTGTTAACTAAAATAATATTAGCAAAATACTGTTTCATATCTGATAAATCTGTATCTGTAACCTGTCACTCAGGTTAATAAAGCTGCTAAGGAAGAGTAGTAGTAATGATAATAATTGTCAGAATAATCATCACATGTCTGTATCAACAGAAAATGAAAAGAGCAATATTACAAACTAAATGAGCAGAATTAATCACAAATGAAACCACTTACACCAGAATAATAATGTAGGCAGGCGCTAAATCACACATGGCGTTGAAAGCGATTAATAAGATCGATTTGAAAATCAGCTGTAAATTCTAGTGGAAGCAAGGTTGGAATGACAATATGACCAAAAAGATATCAGTTGCAAGTGCTTTGGAATTGAATTCTGTTTGTCCTCACAAATGATATATTTCCACTCCTCGTTAGTATAGTGGTCAGTATCCCCGCCTGTCACGCGGGAGACCGGGGTTCAATTCCCCGACGGGGAGGAATCTCTTTTCTCTCTCAGAGCTTTATGGAGGCAGAGAGGAATCTGAACTGAGACTGATGGAGACACTGAGGAAGATTCATCTGGAAGGAAGAAGGAGTGTATGAACGGATTAATGGACTCTGTTGTAGTCCAACTCAAGAAATCCTTACCCTGACTGAAATTAGAGCCATAGTTAATTATAGAAACGTAAAGCTGCAGTAGCTGAAGTGTTAAATCATCAAGTCTTCGGAATAAAAACAAAATGCTTTCTGGACTGTGAAACAACAGCTTGAACAATGACAGATAATGTGGCTCTTCAGGCCACCACAACACAAACTGACCAGCGTGATATTTATTACTGTCATATCAGATGTGTTTAGTAAGAATTGCATAAGGAATGGTCCCTTCACATACTGGGGAGTGGAGAAGACAGATGCATCATGAGATCTATGGATCTTCTAATCTGCAAATGTTAATACAGACATGTGATTTATTGTAACTGATGGAGAGTTAGTTTAGACCAAAGGTAAATAGAGGTACACCAAAGGGATACATGTTTCCAGCAGCAGAAAGTGTCGAAAAAGAACACCTTGAAATGCTTTGATGTGCATCCTAATAACTGTTACACTAAAAGAGCAACACAATTTTAAATTCAGAGAAACCTATTTCCCCATATCAAATATGAGTGAACCAGCTCTTAGTTGAATCAGTGTGTGGCCCTTAAAAGGACCTTTGGGTGGATGTGGCTCCAGGCGGTTTACTTGGAGCTGGTGTACTTGGTGACCGCCTTAGTGCCCTCGGACACGGCGTGCTTGGCCAGCTCACCGGGCAGCAGCAGGCGGACGGCGGTCTGAATCTCCCTGGAGGTGATGGTGGAGCGCTTGTTGTAGTGAGCCAGGCGAGACGCCTCACCGGCGATGCGCTCGAAGATGTCGTTGACGAAGGAGTTCATGATGCCCATGGCCTTGGAGGAGATGCCGGTGTCGGGATGGACCTGCTTCAGCACCTTGTACACGTAGATGGCGTAGCTCTCCTTCCTGGTCTTTCTGCGCTTCTTGCCGCCCTTGGCGGCGGTCTTGGTCACGGCTTTCTTGGAGCCCTTCTTGGGCGCTGCCTTGGCGGGTTCAGGCATGACGAGATCTCGGTACTTTACAGCAGAGAATGAGCTGAGAGGAGCAGAGCGGATGGTTTTGGAGGCAGCGGATGCAAATTCAGCTGTGCTGTTCCTCCTATACGATTGGTTGAGTTTTGCAGCCACACTGGGCATGCGCTGAACATGGAACTCTCTCCCATAGAACTAGAATGGATAGAACTGATATGCCCAGTTAAGTAACTAGGCATACGACCGTGTAGTTGTTCGGCTGCTGAAGATTACTACAAAAACTTTTGAAACGCAGCATTTGTGCATGAAATTCATAAAGTCTTTGCGTTTTCATGATGAAATCATCAGTTTGTTGAACATGTCAGTGTCAGTTAAACATTACAACTTTCTGAGTCTCACACTGAAGACAAACTGAGCTACTCACTTTCATGGCAACATGATGAAAGATGAAACTTCTGTTTCATGCTAGAGATTACTATGATAAATCAGTAACATACCTTTCTATCTACTCTATTTCTATGTCTCCAATCATTCAATTCCACATAAAGACTTTGTCATTGGCAACCGCGCGCCGGCTTCCACATTCCTATCAGCTTCAAAAACATTTGCCATAATACACACATTTTACTCTGCTCCATGGTTCATGTTTAGATGGAAAGATGGAAGTCTGGTTTGTAGTACCTCTGCGCACCGCACAAGAATACATCCACCAGGAGCAGCAGGCACCATCTATTTCTGCACCAAAGGGATTGAGATTTTATATTCTGATTCATGAACTAAACTGAAAATCAGGTTCCACCGAGATTTGAACTCGGATCGCTGGATTCAGAGTCCAGAGTGCTAACCATTACACCATGGAACCACAACACACTGCACCTGCTGGAGCTGGGAGGATTTCATATGGCATGATATATTATTATTATTGTTGTTGATAGTGTAGCTTGTATAGTAGTGTAGCAGATGGGATGGTGACTCCACATACTGGGAACTGGAACAGCATGAACGGTGAATCGGTGCAGAGGGACTGAACTGTTATAAATACAGCAGATTAAGTTAATATTAATGAGATTTCGACTAGTGAGATTGTTGTTTTCTGGTGATGAAGTTCATCCACAGCGTTTTAACACGTGTAAATAAATAATGATTGTGTGAATGGGAGCAGATACGCGGTTTGTTCTCTGTATGAAAGTGTAATAAGTCCAATAAACTGATTCAGTGTTGGACAGTGCGGAGAAGAGGAAAAACACGGTCTGATACCGCTCCATTATTAGAGGGCATATTTTTGTCTTCAGGTTTTGGCGTTTTGAACCACAGCTGAGGCAGTCGTAAACACAGTAGAACACTTTGAGACTTTTAGCATAATAACTGAACGTGTAAATAAAGGATTAACTCTTTTTAAAAGAAAGTGTTTGGCTCTTAAAAGAGCCTTTGTGTTGCTGTTGGCTGGTAAATGAAGTTAACCTCCGAAGCCGTACAGAGTGCGGCCCTGCCTCTTCAGAGCATACACCACATCCATGGCGGTGACGGTCTTCCTCTTGGCGTGCTCGGTGTAGGTGACGGCATCACGGATGACGTTCTCCAGGAAGACCTTGAGCACCCCGCGGGTCTCCTCGTAGATGAGACCGGAGATGCGCTTGACTCCGCCGCGGCGAGCCAGACGGCGGATGGCGGGTTTGGTGATTCCCTGGATGTTATCACGGAGAACTTTCCGGTGGCGCTTGGCGCCTCCTTTACCGAGTCCCTTTCCTCCTTTTCCGCGGCCACTCATTTTCTAAAAGTTTCTTTTCGAAGAAAAATATAACTGATACAAAACCTCAGAAAGCTTCAGTGTTTAAATCTTCTTTGCGGACCTAAATGAGGAAGGAAAGAGCGCGCTTTGCTGGGCGGCGCCAAACTCTGCAGGCCTTCCCCATTTTGTTTCAACGGAACTTCAGCTGTGTCAAGTTAGTAGAAGCTATCTGCAATTGTGTTTCCGGTTATGCGACTTTGCCTTCAAAATAAAAGTAATAAAATGCACACAAGATTTTTTTTCTGACTTGCATCTTATTATCATGTCTAAATATGCCTGAATCATAATGCTTAATGTTTTCAACAGTTACATGGAAGAAGTTGTAGCTGAGTCGTGAGGGCAATCTAACATTTTTCACACTTGAAAAAAGAGAAATGAAACATGATCAAAATCATATGAAAATACTCTATGATTCCATTATATGATTCCATTAAATATTAAGTCAGACTGGATATATGGCATCTTAAAGAAAGCAGTCTGTTGAAACCAGTGGTTGACCGTCTGTCTCCATTCTGTCTCTAATGAATCACTTTCTAACAGCAGAACTTATTGAAATGATTATTTTTGAACAGATTTCTCCTCATAATATCTCAACACTAAAAATACACAACAACTTTTCAACACAACATATTAGAAAATACCACTTGAGCATATATGTGTTTAACTTCACTACTTAAGCAATATCACACGGCTGTGATTCGTGATGAATGTGATATTGAATGTGAAGATATAATGCTCAAATGTGATATTGCTTTTATACAACAGTTGCATAAACAAAGCTATTCATCAAGTAATGGTAATTTGAGACAACAGATGATTTTTGTCTGTTATTTGTCTCCGCCAACAAAAACAGTTCCCTCAGGATTCCACTACCAAGTGTTGCCAAGCAACAGGTAAACTGTTTCCCGACTGCAAGCTAGCTAGCTACTTTGAGGTTAGCACAGACGATTTCAGCGAATCTTCCGCCTCGGCCGACCGTTCATAATTAAGGTCAAATGTCTCCATATTTGCGTTGTCGCTACTAGGTGCGAATGAAGTTAGAGTTTTGTGTGGATGTGTACTGGGAATATCTGGTAAGCATTTGTTTGTTGCACAACACTGTATTGTCTGCTAGAGCTAACCAGCTGGTTAGCTAGCAGCTACTCAGCTAATGTCAGATGATTTTGTGGTGATCCGCTTTTTATTTCTCCTCACAAGAAGCTCCAGGCAGCTTTCTCCACACAGAAAAACGCTGTGTGACCGCACCTGATCAAGGTTACATTAGCACACCTGTGAAGCGGAGTGATACGTACAGTACAGCGTCCCAGTGCTGTTATACTGTATATCAGCACTCATGGAATGCCTCTTGTCCAATCAAATTGCTTGACCGGAACTAACTGTTGTATAAATTAGAATATAACGTTAATGTAATTATTGATTTGAGGGCCTTTACCCCACAAACAACAAATCTGACAAAGTTGCTTCACACAATTATTCAGTGTGCAGTTCAGAGTTTATGGCCTGAAATTGTATGTTAAAAAGGCTTGAATTAGTAGATGATAAACCCTCAAACATGTTTACTAACATGCAGACACATGAATCATTTTCAGCTGCAGAAATAGTCTGCAGCATATTTAAATAATCCCACAATGTTATGTTTGATTATATGTTAAAGGTAAATTATATGACATCAAAGTGGCGAGTGTTTAAAAAAAGAAAAAGAAAATAAAGAGCTGATGCTGAGTCTCGTTAGTGATGTGGCATCTGAAGACAAAGCATGGGGTCTCATGGTCACTAATTCCCTTTCCAAATGTGGCGCTCAAAGCAGTTTTCAGCAGTTCTGAGCATATCCCATGTTACTATGTTATTAAGAGTAACGAATAAGCTTTCTCCATAACTTAAAGAAATCGTTGCGTTAAAACATAAACCATAATAGTCTGTGCACAGTTAAGACCTCACATAACTAACGTGATAATAACTAAAAAGGAGAACTCTTTTGAAGTGAGTGGTTGGCTCTTAAAAGAGCCTTTGGTTCGGTGTTCAGAAGCTGGAGAGTTTACTTCTTGGCGGGCTTCTCGGTCTTCTTGGGCAGCAGCACCGCCTGGATGTTGGGCAGCACGCCGCCCTGAGCGATGGTCACTCCGCCCAGCAGCTTGTTGAGCTCCTCGTCGTTGCGGACGGCCAGCTGCAGGTGACGGGGGATGATACGGGTCTTCTTGTTGTCGCGAGCGGCGTTTCCGGCCAACTCCAGGATCTCAGCGGTCAAGTACTCGAGCACCGCCGCCAGATACACCGGGGCTCCGGCACCGACACGCTGGGCGTAGTTTCCTTTGCGCAGCAGCCTGTGAACACGGCCGACCGGGAACTGAAGACCGGCACGAGATGAGCGGGTCTTTGCCTTGGCACGAGCCTTGCCGCCGGTTTTACCGCGTCCAGACATTTTCGTTACTTTCTCGTGATTAGCGAATCAAAGAATGAGTTGATATTGTCGGGAACCGGTTTATATGTCCCTCGAGCTGCTTGTTCATTGGTCAGTTGGAGCTTCAAAATCGTTGCCCAATCAGAAAAATGCTGGTGTCAAGTTAACACAACAAATGACACTTCCGCTGTGGAGTGTCTTGGATTTTCAAAATAAAACGTCTCATGACAAACTGACTGTAAAGTTTACAGAGAGGATTAGAGCCACATGAACAATTCATTTGATTTCTGAGATTCATCTCTGAGTTTAAAGTCAAATTTCTGAGATAAAAGTCATAAAGATTCTCAGAACTCAAAAACATGTTTCACATGTGATGGATTAACTCTCATGTTAGGTCAGATCTGACGTTTTACTGTCATAAACATGGTTTCTTTTATCAGATTGCCATAACATCCTCCACACTGGGCATCACAACACAAAAATATCACGTTCACAATTTTTAGTGAAGAGAAGCTGTTTCATTCAAATTTAGGACATCTGTGTTGTTTCTGGTCGTAGAAAATAAATGGGTGAGACTACAATGAAGAGCAAAGAGAAGCTAGTTCAGAGTTCAGGAGTTTATTTTTGCAACCATATGCCAAGTATCTAGCAGATTACACACACACACATCTGCAAAACTCCAGCTGTTGTCCATCCTTACACCCCCCCCCCCCCACACACACACACACACACACACATTTCATACTTCTCTTGAAAAAATAAAATAATGAAATACATGAAAGATAACCAGACTGCAATATTGTGTTGTAAGATAAATTGTTCAACAATACACATTATACCTGTTTTAAACTCCCTTGTCTTTCAATTGGCTTCTCAAACAGCTTTTACAGTCGTAACCAACTGTTACATACATATGTATTTATCACCACGTGTTTGTAGGAAAATGACAGGTGATTAATCAATGAGTCTCAGCCAGTGAGCTGGTAGATGGTAAATAACCATGTTGGGAAGAAGGGCATGTGACACCATAGAAAGACTACGGTTGTATATGTTGTGTTGATATTACAGTTACATGTAAAGTGTTAAATGTTTAATTTTTGGAGGATGACTGACTGCATTAGCGGTCACTGTAATGTTTCGTTGCAGTGGAATAAAGTCTTAGTGAATATTTTGGTGGCTCTTAAAAGAGCCGTTGTGGGAGTGACAGCAGGGGAGTTTAAGCTCGCTCTCCGCGGATGCGGCGGGCCAGCTGGATGTCCTTGGGCATGATGGTGACCCTCTTGGCGTGGATGGCGCACAGGTTGGTGTCCTCAAACAGGCCGACCAGGTAAGCCTCGCTGGCCTCCTGCAGAGCCATGACAGCGGAGCTCTGGAAGCGCAGGTCGGTCTTGAAATCCTGAGCGATCTCTCGGACCAGGCGCTGGAAGGGCAGCTTGCGGATCAGAAGCTCGGTGGATTTCTGGTAGCGACGGATCTCTCTGAGAGCCACGGTACCGGGCCTGTAACGGTGGGGCTTCTTCACGCCGCCGGTGGCCGGGGCGCTTTTCCTGGCAGCCTTGGTGGCGAGCTGCTTCCTGGGAGCTTTTCCTCCGGTGGATTTACGGGCGGTCTGCTTGGTTCTGGCCATGGTTCAAACTTCAGCTCTTCTTTCTTTACGGCAGAAGAAAATAAGTCGCTTGAGAGTGAATGTCGGCTTTATATAGCCAACGCCGGAGCGCTGCTACACGCTGATTGGCCTGCCCGAGGGGAGGCGCGAGCTTCATCAGATCAACTAGGCCTATTGGAGGAAAGGCGCTTTGGAAAGCCGCCGAAAATTCAAACTAAACACTAAACCACAATTCAAAGCTCTCCTCCACAGCAGCTGAGTCTAACGGCGGCAGAAAGGCTTTTACTATTTTGAATCACTTTTTTCACTCATATGTGGAAAAGATAACCAGCAAAATCATGATAAAAATACAAGACAATATAAGATAAGATTAAAACACGATGAACAAAAATAAACTAAAACAATTAAGTAACATGTAATAATTAGTAGCTAATAGTTAAAGTAACACAGTAATAGTGTGAAGAATGAGAAATACATTAATTTCTATGATTTATTAAAAAATACATACAATTTATAAATAACTATACACTATTTATAGTAATGTACATGTATGAAGACATTCTAGCATTCATATGTATTTATGGTTCGTTTATGTAGATGGATCTGTGTAGAATAATCTAAAGAGAAAAGTAGAGGAAACAGAAAAGGTGCAGAGTGGGAAATGAGCAGCAGCCCAAAGCATCTTCAGTAAGACTGTGGAGTCAAACCTGTCCTGAGTCCAGAGGATTTAAAAAGTATCAAACAACAAAGTACTGATCTCTACTCATCACACTATGTAATGAAGAAGTATCAACATGTTACAATGTATACAAATAAGTCACACATAGTATCACTTATCTGCAGTTATTTTGTCTATAATCTACAAAGAAATAAACAGCAATTAACAGAGAAGTAGTAAACATTGTGGCCAGTTGATCGAAAATGTAACTTAAGTGTTTTTCTGGTGTGTGTGTGTGTGTGTGTGTGTGTGTGTGTGTGTGTGTGTGTGTGTAGGGGGGGGGGGTTAGTCTGCCACATCAACAACCTCTGATATCAGTTGTGATAGGCTTATAGTTCGTCATAAAATTAAAAAAGATGCTCTTTCATGAAGGTTGTGGGTGGCTCTTAAAAGAGCCTTTTGGGTAAAGTAAAGCCGGAAGCTTACTTCTTCTTCGGTGCTGCTTTCTTAGCTGCAGGCTTTGTTGCTTTGGGCTTGGCAGCCTTCTTCGCGGCAGGTTTCTTGGCAGCAGCGGGCTTCTTCGCCGCCTTCTTGGGACTCTTGGTCGGCTTCTTGGGGCTCTTAGCTGGTTTCTTGGCCGCTGGGGCTTTCTTGGCCTTCTTCGGGGATTTCTTTGCGACTGCAGTCTTCTTAGCTGCAGCCTTCTTGGCTACAGTCTTCTTCGGGCTCTTGACGGGTTTCTTGGCTTTCGGAGCGGGTTTCTTGGCAGCCGGCTTCTTGGCCTTCTCAGCCTTGGCGATCTTGAAGGAGCCGGAGGCCCCGGTCCCCTTGGTCTGGACCAGAGTGCCTTTTTCCACCAGTTTCTTGATGGCGATCTTGACGCGGGTCTTGTTCTTGTCCACGTCGTAGCCTCCGGCAGCCAGGCTCTTCTTGACGGCGGCCAGAGACACGCCGCTCCGCTCCTTGGAGGCGGACACAGCTGTAACGATCAGGTCGCCGACGCTGGGGCCGCTCTTCTTCGGCCTGGGAGCCTTCTTCTTCGCGGCTTTAGCCGGGGCGGGGGCGGGGGCGGGTGCTGGAGCGGTTTCTGCCATTTCTTCTTCTCTCTCTCGTTGTGCTTCTCACAGCTCTACAGAGTCTGACTGGACTGTTTATCGACGCGGAGCAAGAGGCGGGACTTATACACAGCATGAGGACCGTGTAGACTCAACACACACACAGCTCTGTCTGTCCTGTTGAAATGTGGCGACACTTGTGTTTTCTCTTCCACATTTTAGGGATAAAAGACACAGATCGGAGCAGTTTTCAAGTGTAACTGTTATTGGAGCAGTGAGGAAACTTCTTTCCTCTCGGGATGACGTCATGTTTAGCGCTGAGGAGACTTTCATTTTATTCAGGGAAGCTTCAAACCTCTCTGATACACCGGCACAGTGTTCAGCTCGCAGCGGGTTTTCTTCACATTTCGTCTCTTAAAATGGTTTAATATGCTTCACATTCCAAACAACACTAGTTGTCCAGTAAGCAGAAATGTCTGACGAGGGAATAAAAGTGAAAGAACTGCATTGGGGTGATTTGTTTTGTTTTAATCGGCAGATTGTTTGGTGTCAGTAAACACACTGATCTGGCGGTGACTTCTGTGAGAGATTGTTCCTGAGCCGTTTTCTTTCTGGCTCCGGTGAATGCTGCAGTCATGATTAATGACACTTAACCCTCCTATTATGTTAAAATTAACAGAAATCTCTTATGTTTGGGGTCAAATTGACCCCAGCAATTTCAACCAACAAAAATAATTGTAACTGAAAGTGTTACCCAAGTTTACACTTCAGAACATCAGCAGGTAACACATAGCAGGTAGTCAATAATGAAAAAACACCAATAAAAAGTAAATTAGTCACCAAAACAGTCTTTTAGAGAGCTGACAGGAGCTCACTGGCAGAACATCTTCAGGTGAGATAAAACTATAAAAACTTGATAAAACTACAAGTCTTATGTTAGGGCCCTAAAGTATGGGAATATTTTTTAAAGATCAGAAATGGCATGGGAAAGTTCCCTCAGTTATCAGTCAAAACAAAGAGGAAGAAAACATGAGTAAAACTTTTATATTTTCTCTATAAGTTTTTATACGTTTTTTGGTATACATTTTGTATACAACACTCTTGTATACAAAATGTGTACAGGACCTTGAAAACGTCATCATGTTACACTTTATGTTTACCAGTTTTCCACATTAGGAAAAGTAATCGAGTATCAAGCTGAAAAAATAAAGCTAATCATGTTTTTAGAGACGTTAAGTGTTGAATGGGGTCATGACCCCAAACATAATAGGAGGTTGAAAAGATATTTTGTTAAAGTTTGTGATATTCTCTGATTTTACATGAAAGTAGGCCAAACATTTATTTTCTCTTATGGACATAAACAACTTGACTATATAATATAGGCTAAACTTCTAATGCACTGTGATCCAACCTGCTGTGCTCTCTAGTTTAAGTGAATTAGACTGAAATGTCATTCTGTATTTATCTGTTTTTTTCATGGAAAACTAAATTTTAAACCAACGGGTAAAAAGGGGAATGAAGCTCATTGTTTGTGGTTGAGAAGGCTGATCTCCCCAAAATTGGACTATTCTTCTTTTAAAGAAGTGTGCCTTGGACTCTTCTTTTGGGGAGATCAGCCTTCTTCCTGAATTTCCCCAAGGGGATCAATAAAGTATCTTATATCTTATCTTATGTAAACCTTGACTCCAAAGATCAATTTATTTGATACCTGGTAAGCAAAGCAGCTCCTCAGCCTCATTCCATGTACCTTTTAAACCACTTCAGCCTCTTTACTCTGTGATTTTATTAAACAGCAGCTGCTTGGAGATCATTTGAGTTTTGGTTCCACTGTCCCTGATTTTATCCCAGTACTGAATCTACTGCAAGTCACAGTGTTTCTGTTTGATACTTAATCCTAATTAAAAAATTGCGATTTTTAATTAGGATTTTAATTGGAAATACATTATTTTTTTCTATTACTTATCTATCTCAGATGGACCTGTTTCTTGCTGAATATTTTAATAGGAACAGAGAAAAGACAACTTGGGAATTATCTCTGCAACAAATCAGACAAGATAAATGTGTTTGTTTCAGGTGTCCATTGTTTGAAAACTGTGATAAAGTGTGTTAACATGTATTATCTACTGTCTTTACAAACATCTGTTTAATTTAATTTACAGACAGAATAATTCTGGTTCTTAAATGGTTCTTAGTGGTGCAACACCATTACATCACGGAGAAGCTTTGAATGATCAAGAGAGGCACCAATGAACCAACAAACTCTTAGTGAAAGCAAAGTTGTTTTTTTTAAAATTTGTTATCTATAATTGTAATTTGTATCTATCATAACAAATTTAAAATTAACAAAATCTAGCTATTTCCTAAAAAAAATAAACAGTTTCTGCTTGAATAGATTATACTCCTGCGTGGAACAGTCAATTCTGTGTGAAAATAGTGTGATTACATTCAACACCTTTTTGTTTCCTTGTTTATTTGTTATGATAGATGTCATCAATTAATGATAGACAAACAGTTAAAAACATTATTTAAGCAAAGGAAACCATTTGCAGCTGTAAACTAGAAATATTAGGAGTAGCATCATTTCAGGCTACATATAATCCAAAGTACAAATATTCTAAAAAAAAAAAAAAAAAAACTCCTTTGATTTTTTCTGATTTTTTTTAATGTAACTTATACTAACAAATTAAAAAACTGGCAAGATTCAACACTAGATGTAAACCAACTGTTTCTGCAGCCAAGCAGCAGCACAGAGGTCAGAGAAATGGTCTCCAAACAAACAAAGGTTACACTAAATGGAATCTTTCCTTCAAATAATGGTTTATAACACATAGCAGCATGACATTACTGCACACTAACTTCTTTCTTAGTTGACAGATACTTTTCCTTTTGCTTTAAACTGAGTTTTCCCTGATTCTCTCATAGATTTCAATGGAGCAAGAACCACAAACCCAATGGAATTTAGAATCCTGCTGCAAGGCATCAATAGAGTGAATGTTATTCCATTTCTATTTATTGTGCATCATGTTTTTATTGTTAAATTCCCCTTTGTATTTTTATGCATATCATTGTTTTATGCATATTTTTTATCTCTTATGTTAAGTGCATTTTGCTGCATTCAAAATGTGCTATTAAAGATTGGTTGATTGATTGATTGATTGATCGATCGATAATTTCCACAAAAATGATGTTGGCTATTTTTTTACATTTTTTCTTCTTTTCTTTCTGGTTTCTGATTCTGGTTTCTTTCTGGTTTCTGTTTTTCTTTTGAAAATGTCTTAATCAAAATCAGTAGTTTTATTCTAAATGTTACATAACCATTCAAGACATTTTCAATATAGGATGTAGCCTATATTGCTCAGTAGTAAAACATTTTTTTTTTTAAATGCGTCTTTGTGTACAGATAGTCATGGAATTCTGGACAAATAATATCTAACAATAAAAATATCCTCAGATTTGGGTCTGAGAGACAAAATCTCATCCAATGGGGGTCTGTGGCTCTAATGTGGACTAAACTGAAATTGAATGAATGAAAAAGGTTGAAAATCACTGACGTAGGAGCTTTGAATGATGTGAAGAAGCGAACTAAATCAGAGTAAAATGAAAGCAGTCGCAGTAGATTCTGATTCACTGTCATATACCGTCATGAAGAGATGATGGAGGCCACAACAGCCTGTTCTGCTCCATGAAGGATGGATAAGCAGATTACAGTTTTTTCTGATTGCTTAGGTACTATCTTTGAAACTATAGGCTATTTTTGCAAAACTCTACACACTAACCACAAAACCTTACACCAAACCAGCAAAACATTATACATCTCTTGCAAAAGTAAACAATTCTTGCAAAACTCTTCAAACTCTTTTAAAACATTGTGTTTTTGCGTCAACACAAACACACAAACCATCATTTGAATAAGCACACGAAGCACCAACTACGCACTGATAGTATAAATGAAAAACACTTGTGGCTTTTGCTTTTTCTGTGTGCAGGGCATAGCAGTTTGCAATACTGTAAAGTTTTGTCATACATGTAGTAAACACACATACAAAGAAGGGGAAAAAGGTTTTTTGTTTTTTTCTTACAGTAAGAAAAAAAACAAAAAACTTTTCCCCCTTATTTGTATTGATAGTGTGTTATGTTCGGAATACACATCCATACTTTACACATTTGGATACCTGTGTGTATGTGTGTTTACGTTACTACATGTATGACAAAACTTTACAGTATTGCAAACTGCTATGCCCTGCACACAGAAAAAGCAAAAGGTGTTTTTCATTTATACTATCAGTGCGTAGTTGGTGCTTCGTGTGCTTATTCAAATGATGGTTTGTGTGTACTGTATTGACGCAAAAACACAATGTTTTAAAAGAGTTTGAAGAGTTTTGCAAGAATTGTTTACTTTTGCAAGAGATGTATAATGTTTTGCTGGTTTGGTGTAAGGTTTTGTGGTTAGTGTGTAGAGTTTTGCAAAAATAGCCTATAGTTTCAAAGATAGTGCCTAAGCAATCAGAAAAAACTGTAATGGTTGGATGGAAAAAGTGGAAGCCAGGTGTCTCCTCCTGGTTCAAATTATCCTTTTCCTCTCCTGTATAATCTCTTTAGAACTTTAGATGAATATCCAAGTACCAGTTGAGTTTAAACATTTAAACTTTTAGATTTGTTTTAGTATTTACATATTTCATTGCCATATTCCCATATTACAGAGGCCTAGTGTTTCTCTAACTAGCCGGCAAAAGTGGGAGCAGCGCCACCAGCCCATAGACTCCCACGTTGTGGCCAAAAATATATCGCATCCGTAGTGTTTTAGAACTCCCATAGAGAATGAATGGAAACAGGTTTAGAGAGATCGAGCAGGAAACTACCGCAAGTGTCACTACCACGTGACCGGGTGCCTATCTCAAGCACCTCTCCTCGTTAGTATAGTGGTCAGTATCCCCGCCTGTCACGCGGGGGCCAGCCGCGGATAGCTGTAGAGGGCTTTCATGATGAAATAAGCTCTTGTTGTCTTCTCATGCGAGCAGAGGATCGAATCTCGTCTGGAACAAAGTTCTGATGGTGTTTTGACGTTTTTTATACAGCTACCATGCACCATCTTATAGTAAATATGTAAATATTTACTCCCGTAGTCTGTCTTGAGATGACGCTGACAATCCTTTTCAGCAGTGTCCTGGCCCAGAGTGACGATGATCATTACTATTAACTAATGATCATTATTAAATATTATTAGGTTATCTTCTTTTCATACATACATTTTCTTAACTTTGTTATTTTTGATAAACATTATATAGTCTGTGTAAAGATCACTGAATGCTATTCACACAACTAATCATTCGGTAAGATATTTAATCTTCTAGAATGAAATTAAAACCTTGTGATTTAAAATTTAGATATTACTACTTTTACATGCTGCTATTTGTCAAATTAAATTTGAAGAACAGGCTGACATTCCATAATAATTATGCAAATAAGACACTAATTTCCAAATGTTATGACAGTATGATATTATGGCATCATGACAGTATCATATTACAGTAGGGTTGGCCTATATTTTGCCTATGAGGCAACAATGGAGGCACAACAATGGATGTTTATTCCTTTGATGGAAGTGTACAGTTGAGCATATGAATAAAAATGTCGTGATTATTTAATTTTCTACCCCTATTAAGTAAAGACAGCCACAGTAATCCTTTTGAGATATTTTATTGAAAACACACAGCTGAATTCTGAACAAAACACACAAAATCAAAAATGTACACGCCAAAATAGATTATATATACAACTAATGAACAGTAAGTGATATATACAGTAACTATACAGTAAATAGTGCGTACATAAACATATATACAATATTAGTGCTGAAACGATTAGTCAACTGATTAGTAACTCAACAGAAAATAATCAACAACCATTTTGATGATTGATCTTTTATGTAATTTTCAAGCAAAAATGCCAAACATTCTCTGGTTGCAGCTCCTCCAATGTGAGGATTTTCTTACTTTTGTCTGTTTCATATAATTGTAATCTGAATATCTTTGGGTTTTGGAATGTTGGTAGGACGAAACAAGACATTTGAGGATGAAAAAATAATCGACAGATCAATTGATATTGAAAAAAAATGTTAGTTGTAGTACTACTACTGGCGTACTGGACGCGACCCTGGCCATAGCCCCAGTGCCTCCAACTCAGTCTTCATCCAGATTGCCTGCTGTTGAGAGCAGTTCCACTGGGCAACATCCTTATTATACCCCGGGACAGAGGCTGCAGGCTGATGTGGGGTATGTGAAGGGACAGAGGCTCCAGGTTGCTCGACAGGAGGGGCTGGACATGGCAGAGCTGTAAAACACAAACACAATACAACACAAAAATACACTAAATACACAATGAAAAAAAGACAGCTCCAAATGAATGACTGTAAAACAATGTCACAGAAATAAATACCTTCAACAAGGACTGTGTCTTCCTGTGCTTCCACAGAGGCAACATTATGCGATGATGCATCTAGGATGGTGAGATACAAACCAGAGAGGCAAGTGAAATAAAGACATTAAAGTAATGAACATTGCTTAACATATTCTTTATCATAGCGCTTAAGAAAATGAAACATCTACCTTCAGGAAGAGATGGGGCTGCTGTTGGGAGACTGGCTTTCTGTGTGCTTTGAAAAGAAGTTGCACCAAAAGTGAAAAAAAACAAACAAACCAGAAAGCAGATATTAACATTACATAACATTACTTATCACATGAGTACTGTAGATAACGCAATTAAAAATGGATTTGGATTAATCAGAATGTAACTGATGTTTATGTGAGGTATACTGGTAGTATAAGAGGGCTACTTATGTGAAAATGCCATACTTTGTCTCCACACATTGGGTGCTTGCTCCTCTATCCCAAGCTGTGGGGCAATGGCAAGCAGCTGAGGGGGGACCGGCAACAGGGCCTTCGCTGTGGCTACGGGATAAATAGATTTTTAAAATGAAACATAATACAATTGGAATAGCATAAAAGATGGATTAAAGTGAGAAGTAAATAAATGCCTTTCACAGAAGAAATGGTCGCAGTGGGGTCCTCAGGCTCAGCAGGTCTGGAAACAGTAGCTGTTGGATTTGTCCTACATGCTGTTGAAAAAAATTCAGTGTCATTTTCCCCACACATTCAAGTTTGTTATGCTTCATGCATCTGTTTAGGCCTTATGCATCTGTCTTTACCTCATCTTATGCATCGGGAGGATGGATGCGGACGGACAGACGGACGGACGGACAGAGTTTTCCTCATTTTATAGTAGGATAAATTAGATCCACCTACGTAGTTCAGTGACAAATTTAGATGGAGACAGATTTAACATCCCTCTCTCCAGCTCCTCATCCTCCTCCATCGCTAGGAGATTAAACAATAACAATAATGTGTTAAGTACATTAAACGTTCACATACAACACGTGTTTGCATATTTATGTGAGCTCACCTAGAGTTCTAGATGTAGGTGTGGAGGCAGAAGGACCACAGTGAGAGCATCGGTCTTCACAAGGTCATGTTTCTGAGGGGGAGACCTGTCCTGAAGCGCAGGATTATTTTTGATCCTCATGGCCTCATCAGAGGGGTCCTGCCGTAGATGGCCCGATGGACCCTTCCTGAAAGAGATCTTCATCCTTCCAGGGAAGAAGTTGATGGTCTTCTTCATTCTTTCCTGTACACAGCAAAACACCATGCATATTACACAGTAATAATAAAAATGACAGAATTACATTCATAATGACTAGGTAACATAATTTTATACTACATAGATATATTTATATTACACAGACAGGCAGGCATACAGTAAGATAGATAGATAGATAGATAGATAGATAGGAGGACACAATGTATTAATGTAACAGCTAATAACAGTAGGCTAATAAAATATTCCTTTCGTCATAGCAATTAAACTTTGCAAACTCCCATCTTACATGTATAGGATAGACATGCTGTAGTGTCTGTTTATGCATTCTTAATGTACACTAAGCTTGCCCGAAATACGACTGTAGCAAGATATTCACACTGAGAACTGGTGAATGGTAGCATGATGGCATTAAAGGCTTCAGACTGATTATGATTCTTCAAGATAAGACACAATCAAAGGGACAAAGAAATAAACTACGACAGGATGTTTATGGTGGTAGTGTCAGCAAGAAAGAAATTGACAACGCCTCTAGTTGTACAAGGCATAACAATTATTATTATTAATAATAATAATACATTTTATGTATGGCGCGCTTTTCATGATAATCAAACTTAAACTTTAAGTTAAAAACGGCAGCACAGGTAGCTAGGTAACACTAAAACACACTAAAAGCACAACGTAGTAGAGGACATTAATCACATATTCTAATATGCAGTTCTAAAAAGGTGATTTTTTACTTAATACGTGATATATACTCACCTAACGTTAATGTACTAGCTAACAACAAATCGAGTTTCAACCTGTCAAGGCTAAGACAACATTAAAACAAACATATAGTTTGCTCATACGTAACTAAGAAGCTTAGGTTGAATTACGCGGTAACGTTAATTTAATCGGCCCGACTTACGTTTGATAAGTTTGACGTTTTGTTGTTGTTTTTGTTGTTGTTGTCGTTGTAAAATGTGTCGGAAAATAAGAAAACAACTTGCTCGATGCTGCCGCTGCTCTGTCTGTCTCACTCTCTTCACTCTGTAAACGGAGTCTCTTACTCTTATCCAAAATGTGGAAACAGCGCCACCAAAAACCCGCTTGTGGCCAAAAATATATTACATCCGTAGTGATAAGAACTACCATAGAGAATGAATTGGAAAAGTTAAGAGAGTTAAGCTCTACTATTCCCGCTTCTCACGCGGGAGACCGGGGTTCAATTCCCCGACGGGGAGGAATCTGTTTTCTCTCTCACAGCTTTATGGAGGCAGAGAGGAATCTGACCTCAGACTGATGGAGACACTGAGGAAGATTCAACTGAAGGAAGGATATGAACGGATTAATTGACTCTGTTATAGTCCAACTCAAGAAATCCTTGCCCGGACTGAAATTAGAGTCATAGTTAATTATAGAACGGTAAAGCTGCAGTAGCTGAAGTGTAAGTCAACCAATAGTGAATGGCGTGTTTGGGTCCAGAGTGAGTTCACAGGCATCTGATGAGAGAACAAGACTCAATACAGCAGCAGCTTCTCATCTAATACACCTGTTGTGTTTATTATTTGTTGAATTATTAACAGTTTGATCATTAATTTCTTAACACTTTCATGATAACACATTGTGTCGGCCATCCTCTTTATTCACAGCAGGATTTGAATGAATGGACGTCACATACTGCTGTGTAAATGAACTTTCTATCATTAACAGCCATTTATACAAAAACTAAATTAGATTTAGACTTTATATATTTTGTTATAGATATGATGACACTTCAGTATTACTATTATTTCCTAACTTATTCGGTTGGTGTAACCTGTATTCACAAAATGCTTCATACATAATATTAATTGCCTTAAATTGATGCTCCTCACTCATTTGTTCATAATAAACATCATCATTCTTGTTTAATTTATTGGAGAGAAAAGCTGTTGAACTTCAGAGCAAACTATTTGCTTTTGCAGACAGTGCTTCATTGGATTTTATTCTTGTATAATTAGATAAATCGTAAAATTAAGATTATGGAGTAAAGAATGTTTTTGTAGTCACACATCAGCTATATGTTTTTTGGGGGTTCAACAGTTAAAAGCAGCTCAGGACATACAGAAGAAACTGCAACTACACCATGTGAATAACTGAATGTGTGTTGCTGTGTTTTCATGAATCAAACTAAATACACACTTACACTTCCTCAGACCTGGTTTCAACCACTGCACTCCACCATGGTCCACACTGGGGGAATAAACAAAGTCAGACCAGCAGATTATCTTTGATGATGGAAACATGGACATTTAATAACCTTCAATATGAAGGATTTTCCATACAGCATCAGTCATATCTCCTGTTAAGCATTAATCAATATTCCTCATCTTCTCAGTGTGACAGAGAAAATGTGTGTGACTCTCAGCCTTCTAGCAGACGTTGCCTCTCCAGACCTGAGAGAGTCCAGTCTCCAGTGTGGATCCTCCAGTCCAGCAGAGAGCAGCTTCACTCCTGAGGCTCCTGGATGATTGTAGCTCAGGTCCAGCTCTCTCAGATGGGAGGGGTTGGAGCTCAGAGCTGAGGCCAGAGAAGCACAGCCTTCCTCTGTGAGCAGACAGCCTGACAGCCTGCACACACACACACACACACACACACACACACACACACACAAACTCACAAAGGTTAGGTGACATTAACCTGAATGTAAAGCAGGATTTAACTGTTCATGTGTTGACCAGGTTGAGGAATCCTGACCTGAGAGTCTCCAGTCTACAGTGTGGACTCTCCAGTCCAGCAGAGAGCAGCTTCACTCCTGAATCCTGCAGGTCGTTGTTACTCAGGTCCAGCTCTCTCAGACTAGAGGACTGGGAGCTGAGAACTGAGGCCAGAGCTTCACAGCTTCTCTCTGACAGCTTACAGTCACTCAGCCTGAAGAAGAGTTAGTGATGAAGATGAACAAGAACTTTAAAAATATTTTTATTTTCTTCTGTAAATTGATTTGAATAAATACATCCACCAAATGGTATATGCTATGTTATGCTTTACAAAAAGCCACAAAGAAGAACAGTAAGATATATAAAGCAGATTTAAAGTTTAAAATTCCACAGTCTAGAGGCCCTGATGGCAAAAGTGTTTTCACCTTCAGTCTTGAGTCTAGACTGAAGGAAAGTCAGAAGGAGCCGAAGATCTCAGCTTGCTCTCTGGCTCAAAGGGAACTAAGAGCTCTGCAGTGGAACTCACGGACAAAACTAGTCATGCTTTCAATGTGATCAGTGAAACCTTAAAGCTACACTAAGCAATTTTCTGACCACTAGAGGGAGACAGCAACCTCAACACATTTTGTAAACACACACAGCAAAACTGCTGGACGACGGAAGCCCCTAAGGACAAACCGTGCATAAAGGCTAATGGCTCAAATAAACGTACCTATGGAGAAATATCTCCGGTTACCAGTCTCACTTTGCCAGATTTTTCTCCCGCTGAAGGTCACATGTCCCACAATGACAAGTGAAGAGGCAGGTAGCAAGTTTACTACTTGAAAACGTTTACTCGCTCGCTTCATCGATTCACCATTACCAGAATTATTTTCAGGGAGGGGAGGGGGCAAGCGAGGAGACAAGCTAGTTTTAAAAAAAGGAAAAGCTACAACTCGAGCGAACATGACAACAAGCCTTAGGAAAGATGTGAAAACAACAACACAGCTGCTGCTGTGTGATATTTGTTTATATCATTACGTCTCACGGAAATCTCCACGTAGCACACGTTAGCTTCAGGACTGGTTACAGGGTATGAAATCACTTATTGCAGGTTTAATATTAATTCTGTATCTAACTGGTAACCAGTGGAGAGATGCTAAACTTAGGGATATATGATCTCTTCTTAGCACTAGTTAAAATCCAAGCTGCTGTAATCAGAACAAGCTGGAGATGTGACAGTGAATTATGATGGAGACAGGAATACAGAAGTCATCTAAATGACATGATATCAGAGCAGTGGCGATCTTCTCTAAATCCTTCATGTTCATGGATGTGTATATGAATTTGGATCAGAAAAAAACAAGTGCTGGAAAAATCCAAAACTTTCTATCCAGTGAAATTGAAATTGAAAATGCAGATACAAAATATCTCTGAAATCCTGATGTATAACTGGCATGGTCACACTTTGCAGATTGAAGAATCCTGACCTGAGAGAGACTGTTTTGAGAGAAAGGACCTTAGTTTGGAGAAATGTGTCAAGTCAGTTAACAAAACTGTGAATGTATCTGACCTGAGAGTCTCCAGTCTACAGTGTGGACTCTCCAGTCCAGCAGAGAGCAGCTTCACTCCTGAATCCTGCAGGTCGTTGTTACTCAGGTCCAGCTCTCTCAGACTAGAGGACTGGGAGCTGAGAACTGAGGCCAGAGCTTCACAGCTTCTCTCTGACAGCTGACAGACACTCAGCCTTAATGGACAGGAAAATATATGGAAATGTTATTCTCTTATATTTAACGTCATGATTGTCTGTTTTTTGGACACTGCTTTCATATTACTACTAATGATTAACTGTATTTATGTCGCCCTTATCTAAAAGCAGAGTTTACAGTGTGTTTCGCACTGAGCTGAGTGTAGCACTAACAATGCCAGGGATGCTGGTTTGATTCCCACTGGAAGATGATCTTCTCTAAATCATCCAGGTTACTGGCTGTGTCAGAATAAAACACATTCTGGAAAATTCCAAGATTTATTTTGAGTAAAATTGAAAATGCACGTCTAATGGCTTCTTACAGGGTCACTTTGAAGATTCAGTAATCCTGCAAGATACTGTTTTGAGAGAATGGACCTAGTTTGGAGAAATGTGTCAAATCAATTGAGAGAAACTGTGAATGGATCTGACCTGAGAGTCTCCAGTCTACAGTGTGGACTCTCCAGTCCAGCAGAGAGCAGCTTCAGTCCTGAATCCTGCAGGTCGTTGTTACTCAGGTCCAGCTCTCTCAGACTAGAGGACTGGTAGCTGAGAACTGAGGCCAGAGCTTCACAGCTTCTCTCTGACAGCTGACAGCCGGTCAGCCTGAAGAAGAGTTAGTGATGAAGATGAACAAGAACTTTGAAAAAAACAAAAAAAACAAAAAACAATATCTATATATATATATATATTTTAAGTCCAATTCCAAAATCACATAAAGATGACTCCAGAGTTCCACTTAATTATAGAGGTATTAGTTTGATTAGCACTGTTTATAAAACGTAGCATTCCTCCATACTCAATGAGAGACTTTAATGGTCTTCTTAGAAAAGAGACATCTGCTGGCAGAAGAGCAGAATGGCTTCCATAAGGCCAGGGCTTGTATTGACCACATTTATTCCATAAAGAAATAGACTACAGAACAATAAAACTACTTTCTACTTTTAGAAATGTATAGTACCCACCCAGGGCTCCCAGCCTTGCCCTATATGGTGATTTTTTGTTTGCAAATCATTGTGTTATATAATCTCATGTGGGATGGGCCATTCATTTCGCATGACACGAAAAAAAACATGAATTATTATAGTTATTATATGAATTAATTAATTAATTAATTAATCATATATATAATGATAAACAATATATATATATATATCGAAAATATAATATGATGTATTTAATTTTTTCAGTTATCGATGCACTTACACAGATTTATTGGAGGCTTTGACCACTGGCAGCAGCCTCAGAAGAGCCTCCTCTGAAGCAGAGTATTTCTTCAGGTCAAACACGTCCAGCTCTTCTTCTGATGACAGTAAGATGAAGACCAGAGCCGACCACTGAGCAGGGGAGAGTTCGACTGTGGAGAGCCTTCCTGATCTCAGGTACTGTTGGATCTCCTCCACTAGAGAACGGTCATTCAGCTCATTCAGACAGTGGAACAGATTGATGCTTCTCTCTGGAGAGGGATTCTTCTTGATCTTCTTCTTGATGTACTGGACTGTTTCCTGATTGGTCTGTGACCTACTTCCTGTCTGTGTCAGCAGGCCTCGTAGGAGAGTCTGATTGGTCTGCAGTGAAAGACCCAGGAGGAAGCGGAGGAACAAGTCCAGGTGTCCATTTGGACTCTGTAAGGCCGCGTCCACAGCACTCTGGTAGAGGTGATTTAGTTTGGACTTGTCTGTTAACAGTGTAGACCGCCAAGATGTTGATTGTGGTTCTGATAGCAGATTGACACCAGAGTTGATGAATGAGACGATGACATGAACAGCAGCCAGAAACTCCTGAATGCTCAGATGGACAAAGCAGAACACCTGGTCCTGGTTCAGCCCACGCTCCTCTTTAAAGATCTGTGTGAACACTCCTGAGTACACTGAGGCTGCTCTGATATCAATACCACACTCTGTCAGGTCGGCTTCATAGAAGATCAGGTTGCCTTTCTCCAGCTGCTCAAAAGCCAGTTTTCCCAGAGAGAGAATCATCTTCCTGCTCTCTGTATTCCAGTGTGGATCTGTCTCAGCTCTCCCATGATACTTGACATTCCCCCGTTTAGACTGAACCACCAGGAAGTGGATGTACATCTCAGTCAGGGTCTTGGGCAGGTCTTCTCTCTCACTGGTTTTCAACACATGGTCCAGAACTGTAGCAGTGATCCAGCAGAAGACTGGGATGTGGCACATGATGTGGAGGCTTCGTGAAGTCTTGATGTGGGAGATGATTCTGCTGGCCTGCTCCTCATCTCTGAATCTCTTCCTGAAGTACTCCTCCTTCTGTGGGTCAGTGAAGCCTCTCACCTCTGTCACCATGTCAACACACTCAGGAGGGATCTGATTGGCCGCTGCAGGTCGTGTGGTTATCCAGAGGCGAGCAGAGGGAAGCAGTTTCCCCATGATGAGGTTTGTCAGCAGCACGTCCACTGAGGTTGACTCTGTAACATCAGTCAGGATCTCGTTGTTCTGGAAGTCTAGAGGAAGTCGACACTCATCCAGACCGTCAAAGATGAACACAACCTGGAACTTGTCAAACCTGCAGATTCCTGCTTCTTTGATCTCAGTAAAGAAGTGATGAAGAAGTTCCACCAAGCTGTACTTTTTCCCTTTCAGCAGATTCAGCTCTCTGAAAGTGAATGGAAATGTGAACTGTATATCCTGGTTGGCTTTGTCTTCAGCCCAGTCCAGAGTGAACTTCTGTGTTAAGACTGTTTTCCCAATGCCAGCCACTCCCTTTGTCATCAATGTTCTGGTTTGTTGATCTCTTCCAGGTAAGGGTTTAAAGATGTCTTCACATTTGATTGGTGTTTCTGGTCTTGCTGGTTTCCTGGATGCTGCTTCAATCTGTCTGACCTCATGTTCATCATTGACCTCTCCACTCTCTCCCTCTGTGATGTGGAGCTCTGTGTAGATCTGATTCAGAAGTGTTGGGTTTCCTGCTTTAGCAATCCCCTCAAACAAACACTGAAACTTATCCTTCAGATTAGATTTGAATTCACGTTGGCACGCTGCAGCAAGAGTTTCTGAAAGAACAAACAACAAATAAAATCAATAAATGGATGTTATATTAAATGTGAGAAATTTGAATATTTTCCTGGTAAATGTTTTGATTTCACAACTCCGTGGCATCTATTTAGATTATTATTGATGGGTGGAAAAACGGGTCCTGACTGTGTGTGCAGCTAAATGTGAAAGGCAACTTTTGGTGCATTAGTTTTTTTTAACGTAAACCACTGTGTTCAGCACTTTACACAGACATTAACAAATCAATAATTTAACCAGATGGGGATTGTGCTCATTTACCTTCCAATCTGTTATTGAAGATGTGTAGTTTTAGAAATGTCTGTATTTACAGCAGAGGTTAGAAATTCAAACATTTCCATTTTCCACCATTTCCCCTCTCCATCATGTTAAACCTGTTAAAAGCCTCTTACTGCTCTGAAGACAGTCAGCCAGCTCCTCCTGCTCCATTCTCCTCAGGAACTGCAGTGTGATCTTCAGAAAAGCCTCTCTGCTGCTCCTCCTCTGCTCTTCCTCCTCACCGTCCACCACCTCCTCATCCTCCCTCTGCCTCTCTAAGCATTCTGGGTAATCTGCACTCAGAACCCTCTGGAACCTTTTCAGCTCGTTCTTCACAAAGGTGAAGATGTTCTCCTCAAGCAGCTGGAACAGAATATAATATACAAATGAAACTTCTATACTAAAATCTGGACACAAAATCAAACACAAAACACAAAATCAAATCCATCTTGCAGGGACTGAAAGCCCACTGATCTAAAGAGTGCAGCATGGAGACTATAATGACCAGAATGGTTGTTTTGCATTTCACTTGATGGTGAAGTACAAGGTGCTGATGTACATTTACACACCATAAATATGGAGTCCAGGTCTGTTTGATGCTCCTGGGCAGACTGACCACTGGGAACCTCTGACCTCTCCTGGTGCACTCTGTGGAGAAGACATGATGTATTAGGTCATATAATGTCACACACATGAACACACACACACACACACACACACACACACACACAGGTGGTTAAAGGTTTTATGGTCTCTCATGATGAACTCTGCTCCGATTATTGGATGTTGTTTTCAAAGAGGAAATTCAATCCACAGAGTATGAAGGCCGGATCAATTCTATATCTGATGACTGTGAATCTGACAACAGCAAACACATCTGCTGTTATCAACAGTTTTAAATAAATACCTTTGATCAGTAGAGGAGTGTCCATCTTTGAACTCAGTAGGTTCCATCATAGACCGATCGCTCTTCATGGACACACAGCTGGGTTCAGGGGAGTCTGGTCTCTCCTGCTGGATCCTGATAGAAACATATTATGAATATAGTGAAGGTATCTGTGTCTTTATGAAGAAGACAATTCTTCTTTTTATTAATCCTAACATACAGAGAAAATAATGACTTACTTATTTTCAGGAGGATATTTATCTTTAAATGTTAAAGGTGGCTCCATAGACCAGTCACTCTTCATGGACACACAGCTGGGTTCAGGGGAGTCTGGTCTCTCCTGCTGGACTGGGCTTCAACACAACAGAGACAGAGCTTTTACTCTGAATAATGATGCTGTAATGATTTCACTGCTGAGCTCTGAGATGGAGAACAGTCATGGACAGTTAGAGATCCTCATCTTACCTCTTAGCTTTGGTCCGGCTGTCATGTTCCCCAGACAGAGTGGTTTTAGAGGGAGGGAGCCCCTCCTCTCTCTCCTCAGACAGACTCATAGTAGAGCGAACACCTTTACACAAACACACTGGGCTGATTCATGACAACAAGGTTTCCATCACAGGATATATTATTTCAAAGGCTGATTCTTCCTGACAGTACCATGTCACATATAATATATAATATAGTTTCACAAAATGGAACTTAAAATTCTACAATTAAATTATCTGCCACAAGTAAATTATCAGCCTGTGGAAAAACTGCAGCGTCTTTACCTGGTGAACTCACATCCAGATCAAATCAAAGAGACTTTCTAGCTTCATCTGTAGAGGAAACACTGAGAGAGAAGACGCTGCTTTTTCTCCTTCGTCAGTTCTGCTTGTGAACATTTGACCTGAAGGCGCGGTCACATGCTCATAACTTCAGTATCAAAGTCCAGAAACATCAGTATGATATCAAACCTTCCATAAAAAACCCATAAAAGTCAGTAAACTCTTTAACGTTATTTCCTGAACTCCAGCTTGTCTCAGCTCTGTTAACATTAGATCTCTTCCTCTATGGTCCATTCTGTATCTGAGTAAAACATTTAGGCTGCACAGACTCCTCTGGACAAAACTCACATTAACTAGTTGGATGTTTCCTTACAATATGTAACGTTTTATTTAACCTATGTCCAATTCTTAATTTCTATATATTATGATCTCCTCCTTTCTGTTTTTTCCTCTATTCTTTACTATGCCAATTTTATTTTGTAACATAAACACAGTATGTCTTCCCTTGTCATCTCCATCCCAGTATTCCTCACATTTCTGACCTGCCACCCTCCACAGCTGTAGAAATCTTCAAATCCAAACTCAAAATCTATTTCTTCTCACAGTCATACGACCAACCAGAGCACCGTCCAGCTGGGGACCGACAGTCTCTTCTTCTGCCTTAGCTTAGACAGCATTAACAGAGAAACCTGCTGGGACCCAGCGTAGTGCTGCCTGCTGCCCATCAGTCTGAGTTCAGATCCCTCTCTGCCTTCCTTCTTTCCTTTCTCCCTTCATTCCTTCACTCTCTCTTTCTTCCTTCCTCCTTCCTCTTCTTCTCCATCAGTCTGAGCTCAGATTCAGTCACTTCATAGCACTTCTCTAAAATCACAGTTTACTAAGTGCTTTTTAAAAAGGCCTAAACAAGTGTAGTAAAATATATAAGAGGGAGATGAAAATACTAAACATATGTACACATACTTTATTTTTTTATTTATTTTTTTTACATATGTCACAGGTTTGTCCATATTTCTATATTACAGAGGCTTAGTGTTTCTCTCCCTGGCCGGTAAAAGTGGGAACAGCGCCACGAGCCCATAGACTCCCATGTTGTGGCCAAAAATATATCGCATCCGTACAGTTTTAGAACTCCCATAGAGAATGAATGGACACGGACTTACAGGGTTTAGACAGGAAACTCCTTCCTTCTTTCCTTCCTTCATACCTTCCTTTCTTCCTCAGTGACATTGTGTGTGTGTGTTTGTGTGTGCGTGTGCGTGCGTGTTCAACCCATTAAACCTGTTTACGTGCATATATACTCACCTGATGTGTATAAGACTTTTTTTTTTTTCTGTTTTATTTTCTTCCGCTGCAGAACGAAAGACAGACAGAGACTTGTAGCTCCACACTTGATCAACTTGTGGTTTTCAGTCTTTGTGTCTCATCTGACCTGATCCTGTCTGTCTCGAATCAGAGAGACTCGTGGAAACAGTTTTCTCTGACCGGACAGACCGAGCGGCCAACTCTCTCTGACAGATTACTGCCGTGTCTGACCACTAGGGGGCAGAGCAGAGTTTTCCCACTTCATGTCTGTAAACCATGAAAAATATGTTGTGCTGCTTCTTTACATTGTATTGACTTCCATATTTCTGTCTTTATTAAGCTGTATTTTCTCAGTTTCCTCTGGTGATTAATGAAGCATCTTTTTATCTTCTAATTCTTCTATTCTATCTATCTATAGCAGTTTTTGATTACATGAACTTCTGACTAAGTTTGTTCGAAAATGATAGAATTTGAATCTGGGTGTTTTGGCACTGATGGAAGAACAGAAGAGATTTTTTGGTCTTGATTACCTGTTTCTATTTTTAGTCCAAGCTGCTGATTGTGTTGATGATATTGACATGAATGATATCAGACCTGCGCTCTTTATATACTGTATTTCTAACGGCATCTAGTGTCCATTCATTCTCTATGGGAGTTCTAGAACTGTACGGATGCAATATATTTTTGGCCACAACGTGGGAGTCTATGGGCTGGTGGCGCTGTTTCCACTTTTACTCTGCAATGTGGAAATATGGAAATACTAACTAGCCTGTCATCTTTCAGGAGCCATAAATATATTATTTCATTGCTTCTTTATATATGAATCATAGATAAACAGAATGGACTAAAAAAATAAAGAAATAAAAACAGGATTTGCTTGTAAATGAAGTGGACTCAAAGTCTTCGGTCCACCAAAGTGTCTATACTACTCTTCACCTCTGATTAAAGGGACATTCAACCAGAATGAACATTTAGGTTGTTATTCTTCAAATTATGAAATATTAAAAAAAAATATGTTATGATTTCTGAAGATCAATCAGAATGCAATCCTCTGACATGACTGATCTTGTGTCAGACTCAATGAGGAACTGTCTTTGCTTTGATTGGTCAGGATTTAAATAGGTTTGGTCCATCAGCTGCTGGTTGGATGTTGGTCGACTGTTGGAAAACTTTTACACAAAATGTGACTCTGCTCTTTCTTTAAGGTGACTTTGTATTTTGTTTTCTTACATTGTTGTATGATGTTTGTCTGTGACTTTTATGTTTGTCATGATGCTGCTTTCTTGACCAGGTCTGCCTTGACAGAAGAGACACAACTTATAAAACAACTGAAAAATATATCTGTTTATTTTAAGGAAACATGAGTACACATTAAAGTCAACAAATTATATTTAAACTATGCTTGCTTGAAAAGAAGATCAAACAATGTTCATTTAATTTTATTTCTGGGAAACAATTATAGTAAACAAGACAGATGTTTAGCTGGGAGTGATGAGATTCACTTTCCATATAAAATGTCCATGTTCCTGTACATGTGTGATGTTAAAACCCTGTTCAGTTATCAAATACACAGAATATACTATATTTACAGTGACTGATGGATCATGTTTGTTTACAGTGAAATGAGTAGTAAACTTATATGAAAATACAAACATTAATAATATTCTGTCTTTGTGTGTGTGTGTGTGTGTGTGTGTGATCCTCTCCAGAGTGAACTATCATGTCAGCAGCTGTCTTTGGTCAGCAGTGTGAGTGTTTCTCTCCCTCCTCTATCTGACAAGAGACACTGAGGAACCAGACTCAGACCTGAACCCAAACCCAAACGCAGGATAGAGTGGTTCAGTGAATGTGGAGTGGAAGGTGTGGATGTGGATCAGTGTGTCAGAGGAAACTCTGTAGAAGGACAGAGAGCCAGCAGACCAGTCCACATACACTGCTACTCTGTCAGAGTCAGAGGAGGAGAGGGAAGGTATGACTATTGATCTGTTATTGTGACAGGCAGAGTAATAATCACCAGAGCAGAACAGACTCCAGGACTTTTCATTCCCTGCAAGCCAGCAGTCAACACTGGTTCCTCTCCTTCTGATTCCTCTGTAAGTCACTCCTATATGAACCGTTCCTTTCCTCTCGACCTCCCAGTAACAGCGACCAGTCAGACCATTTCTACACAGCAGCTGTCTCCAGTAGTCAAATCTCTCTGGGTGATCAGGATATGGCTGCTCCTCTCTCACCAGTGTCACCTTTCTGTTGTCTTCAGACAGGAAAAGGTTTCTGTTTGCTGTGTTTGGGTCCAGAGTGAGTTCACAGGCATCTGATGAGAGAACAAGACTCAATACAGCAGCAGCTTCTCATCTAATACACCTGTTGTGTTTATTATTTGTTGAATTATTAACAGTTTGATCATTAATTTCTTAACACTTTCATGATAACACATTGTGTCGGCCATCCTCTTTATTCACAGCAGGATTTGAATGAATGGACGTCACATACTGCTGTGTAAATGAACTTTCTATCATTAACAGCCATTTATACAAAAACTAAATTAGATTTAGACTTTATATATTTTGTTATAGATATGATGACACTTCAGTATTACTATTATTTCCTAACTTATTCGGTTGGTGTAACCTGTATTCACAAAATGCTTCATACATAATATTAATTGCCTTAAATTGATGCTCCTCACTCATTTGTTCATAATAAACATCATCATTCTTGTTTAATTTATTGGAGAGAAAAGCTGTTGAACTTCAGAGCAAACTATTTGCTTTTGCAGACAGTGCTTCATTGGATTTTATTCTTGTATAATTAGATAAATCGTAAAATTAAGATTATGGAGTAAAGAATGTTTTTGTAGTCACACATCAGCTATATGTTTTTTGGGGGTTCAACAGTTAAAAGCAGCTCAGGACATACAGAAGAAACTGCAACTACACCATGTGAATAACTGAATGTGTGTTGCTGTGTTTTCATGAATCAAACTAAATACACACTTACACTTCCTCAGACCTGGTTTCAACCACTGCACTCCACCATGGTCCACACTGGGGGAATAAACAAAGTCAGACCAGCAGATTATCTTTGATGATGGAAACATGGACATTTAATAACCTTCAATATGAAGGATTTTCCATACAGCATCAGTCATATCTCCTGTTAAGCATTAATCAATATTCCTCATCTTCTCAGTGTGACAGAGAAAATGTGTGTGACTCTCAGCCTTCTAGCAGACGTTGCCTCTCCAGACCTGAGAGAGTCCAGTCTCCAGTGTGGATCCTCCAGTCCAGCAGAGAGCAGCTTCACTCCTGAGGCTCCTGGATGATTGTAGCTCAGGTCCAGCTCTCTCAGATGGGAGGGGTTGGAGCTCAGAGCTGAGGCCAGAGAAGCACAGCCTTCCTCTGTGAGCAGACAGCCTGACAGCCTGCACACACACACACACACACACACACACACACACACACACACACACACACACACAAACTCTCACACACACACACACACACACACAAACACACACACACACACACACACACACACACACACACACACACACACAAACTCACAAAGGTTAGGTGACATTAACCTGCATGTAAAGCAGAATTTAACTGTTCATGTGTTGAACAGGTTGAGGAATACTGACCTGAGAGTCTCCAGTCTACAGTGTGGACTCTCCAGTCCAGCAGAGAGCAGCTTCAGTCCTGAATCCTGCAGGTCGTTGTTACTCAGGTCCAGCTCTCTCAGACTAGAGGACTGGGAGCTGAGAACTGAGGCCAGAGCTTCACAGCTTCTCTCTGACAGCTGACAGCCGGTCAGCCTGAAGAAGAGTTAGTGATGAAGATGAACAAGAACTTTGAAAAAAACAAAAAACAATATATATATATATTTTAAGTCCAATTCCAAAATCACATAAAGATGACTCCAGAGTTCCACTTAATTATAGAGGTATTAGTTTGATTAGCACTGTTTATAAAACGTAGCATTCCTCCATACTCAATGAGAGACTTTAATGGTCTTCTTAGAAAAGAGACATCTGCTGGCAGAAGAGCAGAATGGCTTCCGTAAGGCCAGGGCTTGTATTGACCACATTTATTCTATAAAGAAATAGACTACAGAACAATAAAACTACTTTCTATTTTTAGAAATGTATAGTACCCACCCAGGGCTCCCAGCCTTGCCCTATATGGTGATTTTTTGTTTGCAAATCACTGTGTTATATAATCTCATGTGGGATGGGCGGTTTATTTTGCATGACACGAAAAAAAAAATGAATGAATGAATTAATTCATTAATTCATATAACAACTATAATAATCATATATATAATAATAAACAATATATATATATATCGAAAATATAATATGATGTATTTAATATTTTCAGTTATCGATGCACTTACACAGATTTAGTGGAGGCTTTGACCACTGGCAGCAGCCTCAGAAGAGCCTCCTCTGAAGCAGAGTATTTCTTCAGGTCAAACACGTCCAGCTCTTCTTCTGATGACAGTAAGATGAAGACCAGAGCCGACCACTGAGCAGGGGAGAGTCTGTCTGTGGAGAGACTTCCTGAACTCAGGTACTGTTGGATCTCCTCCACTAGAGAACGGTCATTTATCTCATTCAGACAGTGGAACAGATTGATGCTTCTCTCTGGAGACGGATTCTTCTTTATCTTCTCCTGGATGTATTGGACTGTTTCCTGATTGGTCTGTGACCTACTTCCTGTCTGTGTCAGCAGGCCTCTTAGGAGAGTCTGATTGGTCTGCAGTGAAAGACCCAGGAGGAAGCGAAGGAACAAGTCCAGGTGTCCATTTGGACTCTGTAAGGCCGCGTCCACAGCACTCTGGTAGAAGATAGTTTCAGGTTTATTTTCTAATGTGTGCTTGTCTAACATGGCTCCTGGCTGTTTTGTTTTTTTCTTGGTTATTTTTTGTTTGGCTGGTTTCTTGAACAGGGAGAATGGAACTTTACTCATAAACCGTTCTCTGGACAATATTGGTTCAGAATGGTCACCAGTGTGGGATGTTGACTGAGTTTCTGACAGTAGATTGACACCAGAGTCGAAGAATGAGACGATGACATGAACAGCAGCCAGAAACTCCTGAATGCTCAGATGGACAAAGCAGAAGACCTGGTCCTGGTTCAGCCCACGCTCCTCTTTAAAGATCTGTGTGAACACTCCTGAGTACACTGAGGCTGCTCTGATATCAATGCCACACTCTGTCAGGTCGGCTTCATAGAAGATCAGGTTGCCTTTCTCCAGCTGCTCAAAAGCCAGTTTTCCCAGAGAGAGAATCATCTCCCTGCTCTCTGTAGTCCAGAGTGGATCTGTCTCAGCTCTCCCATGATACTTGACATTCCCCCGTTTGGACTGAACCACCAGGAAGTGGATGTACATCTCAGTCAGGGTCTTGGGCAGGTCTCCTCTCTCACTGGTTTTCAACACATGGTCCAGAACTGTAGCAGTGATCCAGCAGAAGACTGGGATGTGGCACATGATGTGGAGGCTTCGTGAAGTCTTGATGTGGGAGATGATTCTGCTGGCCTGCTCATCATCTCTGAATCTCTTCCTGAAGTACTCCTCCTTCTGTGGGTCAGTGAAGCCTCTCACCTCTGTCACCATGTAAACACACTCAGGAGGGATCTGATTGGCCGCTGCAGGTCGTGTGGTTATCCAGAGGCGAGCAGAGGGAAGCAGTTTCCCCTTGATGAGGTTTGTCAGCAGCACATCCACTGAGGTTGACTCTGTAACATCAGTCAGGATCTCGTTGTTCTGGAAGTCTAGAGGAAGTCGACACTCATCCAGACCGTCAAAGATGAACACAACGTGGAACTTGTCAAACCTGCAGATTCCTGCTTCTTTGGTCTCAGTAAAGAAGTGATGAAGAAGTTTCACCAAGCTGTACTTTTTCCCTTTCAGCAGATTCAGCTCTCTGAAAGTGAATGGAAATGTGAATTGTATATCCTGGTTGGCTTTGTCTTCAGCCCAGTCCAGAGTGAACTTCTGTGTTAAGACTGTTTTCCCAATGCCAGCCACTCCCTTTGTCATCAATGTTCTGGTTGGTTTGTCTCTTCCAGGTAAGGGTTTAAAGATGTCTTCACATTTGATTGTTGTTTCTGGTCTTGCTGGTTTCCTGGATGCTGCTTCAATCTGTCTGACCTCATGTTCATCATTGACCTCTCCACTCCCTCCCTCTGTGATGTGGAGCTCTGTGTAGATCTGATTCAGAAGTGTTGGGTTTCCTGCTTTAGCAATCCCCTCAAACAAACACTGAAACTTCTCCTTCAGATTGGATTTGAATTCACGTTGGCACGCTGCAGCAAGAGTTTCTGAATGAACAAACAACAAATAATATCAATAAATGGATGTTATATTAAATGTGAGAAATTTGAATATTTTCCTGGTAAATGTTTTGATTTCACAACTCCGTGGTATCTATTTAGATTATTATTGATGGGTGGAAAAACGGGTCCTGACTGTGTGTGCAGCTAAATGTGAAAGGCAACTTTTGGTGCATTCGTTTTTTTTAACGTAAACCACTGTGTTCAGCATTTTACACAGACATTAACAAATCAATAATTTAACCAATGGGGATTGTGCTCATTTACCTTCCAATCTGTTATTGAAGATGTGTAGTTTTAGAAATGTCTGTATTTACAGCAGAGGTTAGAAATTCAAACATTTCCATTTTCCACCATTTCCCCTCCCCATCATGTTAAACCTGTTAAAAGCCTCTTACTGCTCTGCAGAGAGTCAGCCAGCTCCTCCTGCTTCATTCTCCTCAGGAACTGCAGTGTGATCTTCAGAAAAGCCTTTCTGCTGCTCCTCCTCTGCTCTTCCTCCTCACCGTCCACCACCTCCTCATCCTCCCTCTGCCTCTCTAAGCATTCTGGGTAATCTGCACTCAGAACCCTCTGGAACCTTTTCATCTCGTTCTTCACAAAGGTGACGATGTTCTCCTCAAGCAGCTGGAACAGAATATAATATACAAATTAAACTTCTATACTAAAATCTGGACACAAAATCAAACACAAAACACAAAATCAAATCCATCTTGCAGAGACTGAAAGCCCACTGATCTAAAGAGTGCAGCATGGAGACTATAATGACCAGAATGGTTGTTTTGCATTTCACTTGATGGTGAAGTACAAGGTGCTGATGTACATTTACACACCATAAATATGGAGTCCAGGTCTGTTTGATGCTCCTGGGCAGACTGACCACTGGGAACCTCTGACCTCTCCTGGTGGACTCTGTGGAGAAGACATGATGTATTAGGTCATATAATGTCACACACACACACACACACACACACACACACACACACACACACACACACACACACACACACACACAGGTGGTTAAAGGTTTTATGGTCTCTCATGATGAACTCTGCTCCGATTATTGGATATTGTTTTCAAAGAGGAAATTCAATCCACAGAGTATGAAGGCCGGATCAATTCTATATCTGATGACTGTGAATCTGACAACAGCAAACACATCTGCTGTTATCATCAGTTTTAAATAAATACCTTTGATCAGTAGAGGAGTGTCCATCTTTGAACTCAGTAGGTTCCATCATAGACCGGTCGCTCTTCATGGACACACAGCTGGGTTCAGGGGAGTCTGGTCTCTCCTGCTGGATCCTGATAGAAACATATTATGAATATAGTGAAGGTATCTGTGTCTTTATGAAGAAGACAATTCTTCTTTTTATTAATCCTAACATACAGAGAAAATAATGACTTACTTATTTTCAGGAGGATATTTATCTTTAAATGTTAAAGGTGGCTCCATAGACCAGTCACTCTTCATGGACACACAGCTGGGTTCAGGGGAGTCTGGTCTCTCCTGCTGGACTGGGCTTCAACACAACAGAGACAGAGCTTTTACTCTGAATAATGATGCTGTAATGATTTCACTGCTGAGCTCTGAGATGGAGAACAGTCATGGACAGTTAGAGATCCTCATCTTACCTCTTAGCTTTGGTCCGGCTGTCATGTTCCCCAGACAGAGTGGTTTTAGAGGGAGGGAGCCCCTCCTCTCTCTCCTCAGACAGACTCATAGTAGAGCGAACACCTTTACACAAACACACTGGGCTGATTCATGACAACAAGGTTTCCATCACAGGATATATTATTTCAAAGGCTGATTCTTCCTGACAGTACCATGTCACATATAATATATAATATAGTTTCACAAAATGGAACTTAAAATTCTACAATTAAATTATCTGCCACAAGTAAATTATCAGCCTGTGGAAAAACTGCAGCGTCTTTACCTGGTGAACTCACATCCAGATCAAATCAAAGAGACTTTCTAGCTTCATCTGTAGAGGAAACACTGAGAGAGAAGACGCTGCTTTTTCTCCTTCGTCAGTTCTGCTTGTGAACATTTGACCCGAAGGCGCGGTCACATGCTCATAACTTCAGTATCAAAGTCCAGAAACATCAGTATGATATCAAACCTTCCATAAAAAACCCATAAAAGTCAGTAAACTCTTTAACGTTATTTCCTGAACTCCAGCTTGTCTCAGCTCTGTTAACATTAGATCTCTTCCTCTATGGTCCATTCTGTATCTGAGTAAAACATTTAGGCTGCACTGACTCCTCTGGACAAAACTCACATTAACTAGTTGGATGTTTCCTTACAATATGTAACTTTTTATTTAACCTGCTATGTCCAATTCTTAATTTCTTTATATTATGATCTCCTCCTTTCTGTTTTTTCCTCTACTCTTTACTATGCCAAAGTTATTTTGTATAACATAAACACAGTATGTCTTCCCTTGTCATCTCCATCCCAGTATTCCTGACATTTCTGACCTGCCACCCTCCACAGCTGTAGAAATCTTCAAATCCAAACTCAAAATCTTTTTCTTCTCACACTCATACGACCAACCAGAGCACCGTCCAGCTGGGGACCGACAGTCTCTTCTTCTACCTTAGCTTAGACAGCATTAACAGAGAAACCTGCTGGGACCCAGCGTAGTGCTGCCTGCTGCCCATCAGTCTGAGTTCAGATCCCTCTCTGCCTCCATTAAGCTCTCACAGAGAAAACAGACTCCTCCCCGTCGGGGAATCGAACCCCGGTCTCCCGTGGATGTAATATATTTTTGGCCACAACATTGACTCCAATGGACTCATGGCGCTGTTTCCAGTTTTGCAGGCGAGAGAGTGAAAGGCAGTTGAAAGGGGAGGAAAGAAGAGAGAAGATCTCGGTTTGTAGTTGGATTGACTAGCTAGATAGACGTTTAAAGAAGTTTTCTGTGCGTGATCGCCGTCTTTTTTTGCTGATTTACTTACATATTTCTGTTTAGAGCTACATTTCATTCTTACTTTCATTCATAGTTCGTTGAACTTAAGAGCTGCGCTACTGCTTCAGGTAAGCGATATAACGTTAGTTAGCTTATAACGTAGTAATTCATCAATTCATAGTAATATTTGTGCTAGCTGCTTTATATACGATTACTTTTATGAATGTAACGTTGTGACACTGCCTGGCCGTCATCACTACAAGTACAGAGTGTATAGGTATGTAAATTAGTTAAACTCTGCCGGATTAAACGGCAGAGTTTTGGCTGAAGTGCATCTACTCTGGAAATTTAAAAAAATGCCTCCAGAACGTGGAAAAAAAGAAAGATCGGTCTTTAGCTGCAGGTGCTTTGATTAAACATAATGTTGGCAATGTTTAGGCTGTTTTCATCATAAACAGCATTGCCTTTTAATAGGTCACATAATTTAGCCAATATGATGAGCTATGACTAATGTTTTCATTACGTCTCCATTGTAGCCTATAGTATAGCTTAATGGATAAATGTGTTGATATAGCGTTAAATGGGAAGTATAAGGGAAGTATTTGGGAAGTATAAGCAGTGGTGTAGTCTAGTTTATTGTAGTGGGTATACTGTGATGATTCCCTCCCAGCTTCGTACACACGTCCCGGAGCGACACCCCATAAGCACCATCACACTCTCTAACACATGTCTCCTTTAGTATGCTACGATAGAATAGAATAGTGATTCTCAGGGGCGTTGTTAGGATTTAACATCCGGGGCTCAGCCCAGAGGAAGTCACAGAACCATAGTAGGGGGTCCGGGGGCATCTCCCCCCCCAGGAGAAAACTTTTAAAATTTAAACAGCAAAATGCATCAATCTGGTGTAATTTGACATGAACATGGGTGTAAATGAAGCAGCATAGTAAACAGTGTGAGCAGCAGTCTGTAGGCCAACAGTGAGACAGTATATTGTAGTCTGTCTGTCTCTCTCCTCAGGCCTCCTGAATTCTTCTCCTGAAACTTATTTGTCTCCTCCCCTCATCTCTCTTTGTCTCTGTCTCCTCTCTCTTGTTCATTTCAGGTTTTGCAAAAAAATGAACAGAGACACAGTTATCAATTAATATATAAAACTTTAAATATATATGATATACTATAGGCTATGTGCTCATCTGTCTCTTTACTGTAAAAAAAAAGATCCAATCCAATCGTAATCCAGTGAGTTATATTTAATCAAAAGTTATATTTCTGTATATTTCACTACCTATATCACTATATTACTACAACCTAATAGTGAGCTACTTTGGTTTGTTTGTTACGTATGGAAACTTAACTTTAAGCATAACTCATTTTAAGAAGTAAATTATTTAACCTGTGATGTCCTTCTGTTAGGAAGCTGATATTTTCAATGCCACATCAAAGATCACCATGAAAAGCCTAATCCATTCTGAATGGCTGGAGGATGGCTGGAGGCACAAATTAAAAATTACATTTTTAAAGATTTTCTCACGTTTAAGGGAAACAATGTCTTAAGTTGAAAATAATATAGATGTTTCATGTGAAGAGAATTAGTTTTTGCATTTAATGTTCAGCAGCCCACATAAGTAGACCTGAATGAGAGGATTCAATAACTAACTGACTAACCAGCTGACTGGAGAGAAATAGTAACGTTTTGTTTACAGTGATCCAATATTATATTGAAGATGTTGAGCTAAAAAAAAACCTGCTGTAGCTTGTAGGCATCTAACCTTGAAGCTATCAACCAAGTGTCAGTCCAAGCTAACACTCCAGTGTCCATCTGGCCGCCTGTCAGTCAACTCGCCACCACACAGCTGCCTGATTTTTGCTGTCTTTCCAGATATGGATAATCAATCACTTGATTAAACTAACCTATAACATATCTTACCTTTCTTCCTCTTTTGAAAACGTGAAGAAGATCCATAACCTGTCTGTATGTAGCCTACCTTACCTTCTCTGACCTAGACTAGGACCGACCGATTAAAATCATCCATAACGTAGCCTGTTCCTTTAGTTCGACTCAAACTACACGATGACAGATTGGCAGAGCCCGCTACCAAACAGACACACATAGCAAGCAGCGACAGGTGAGTTCGATTTGTGTCCCTGCATGTACCTCGATGCACCCAAAGCCGGGCTTTAAAGCTGGCTCACGTAAAATAAACGGCCCTCAGATCTCTGTAGACAGCGCTCACAATGGAGCGTGGACGGTGAGAGGCGACAGAAACGGATACTCACCACTATACTAACGAGGAGAGGTGCTGAAAAATTGGACCAGGTCACGTGGTAGTGACACTTGTGACCTCTCTAAACCTGTTTCCACTCATTCTCTATGGGAGTTGTAAAACACTACGGATGCAATATATTTTTGGCCACAAAGTTGGAGTCTATGGGCGGTTGTCGCTGTTCACACTTTTACTGACCAGGGAGAGACTTCAAAAAAATCAAAAAGTTTAAATGTCTAACTCAGCTGTTACTGGAACGTCCAAATGTGAATGTGTCTCCTATTTTAGGGTTAGGCTTCGTAAACTCTGATCTTAGATGAAAATAAAGATTTTCCATGAACCAGGAGGAGAAACTTTATTGCTCCCATCTTTCCATCTAAACATTAATCTCCTCATCCATCAAGGAACGTCCTCTCTTCATGAGGGTAGGACAGAGTGAATCAAATTCTACAGCGTCTGGATCGGTTTAATGTTTATTTGAGAACATTTTTTATTTCTCAACCGCCTGTTCAGATCATTCAGATCTCCTACAGAATTAAATCAGGATGTTTCCGCCCGGTCTCGAACCGGGGACCTTTCGCGTGTTAGGCGAATGTGATAACCACTACACTACGGAAACTGCTGCTTATGCATCTATGTGTATGTGTGTGTAAGAGTGTGTGTCAAACCTGCTTACATGTATACTATTATTCAGCTGATTGTCATGTGTGGATTCACATGGATGTGTGTGTGTGTGTGCGTGTGTACGTGCGTGTGTGTGTGTGTGTGTGTGTGTGTGTGTGTGTTTACTTAAGCCAAAATTGGGGACTTTTGTCAGCACACACACCAGTACATTGGGGACGCCTTTCCATTTTTACTATATAGTGACACTCCAAGGAAGAGACAGGTCTCCCCCAGTCCACTAAAGAGCAATTCAAACACTCCAAAGAAAAGTAGAATCCAACAAGTTTGTGACTCAATCCGAGTATTGCCTCCTTCAAAGTCTGAAACTCGTCGAGTGTATAACCAGAGGAACTACTGTCTCTTTTGCCTCAAGCCCACATCAAAAATTGCATGACACCTGGAAGCTGTACATGGGAATGTAGCAGAGGTTGCCGTAGCATTTCAATATCCAAAGAATTCAAAAGAGAGATGCAATGAATTGAGAATCCTTAGAAGCCGTGGAGACTTTGCCCACAATGCCAAAGTTTTGAGGGAGGGAGCTGGACAGCTGGAGGCCTGCTCATTGTTTTCATTGTCAAGGACTCTATGCCAAGAAAACATTGTGGAAGCACATGAAAATCTGCCCAGCTAAGAAAAAAAACGGTGATGAATCCAGCATTGGGAAGGGGCGAGTTCGATCCAAATGTGCCCTTAAAACTGTCCTTGTGCGTGAGATTAGTGAGGGCTTGAAGAGTGTGATTTCCTGCATGACCTATGATGAGGTCACTCAGATGATCCAAGATGACAAACTTCTCTCGCAGTTTGGACAACACCTGTTTGATCTAAACGGGTCAAGAAAGAACAGACGTGACTACATAAGGCAAAGACTTTGAGAACTTGGGCGACTATTACTTGTGGCTCAGAAGAATACTCCTATCCGGAAGGCAGAGGACCTTCATCAATCCTGCAAACTTCAATCATGTGATATCAGCAGTGAAAGAGTTGGCTGGGTACAATCCGGAGAACAACACGTTCTGCACACCTTCCTTAGCCCTCAAAATTGGCAACAGTCTGGGTATAATCTCTGAGCTTGTAGAGAGTGATAATTTGCCCACAGTCGACAGAGACTGGAGCCTTGGAGAATTCGCTCGAGAATTCAAGACCATTAAAAAATTCAGATGGAAGGGACTGATTACCAGAGGCGCACCAACCACTCTGAGAGAGTCAAAGTGGAATGCACCACAGATTATACCTTTCACTGAAGACGTCAAATGTTTGGACTCAGTACCAAGCTCCGCACCATGGGGGATCTGGCCTCCTGTTCTGCTGCACCAGGCTTGTGGAACAGCCTCGCTAACCATCTAAGGGCAGCGCAGACCTTGAACTTTTCACAGGCCTAAAAACCTTTTTATCCAGGAAGGCTTTTAAGTGATTATTTTCTTTGTTTTTGTTGTACGTTTTGTTTTTAACTCTGTAGCACTTTGATTCACTGTTAATCAAAAGTGCCGTACAAATAAAATGCAATACATTATTTTTATTATTACTTCCATTTAGACATAAACATAATTAGCCTAAATCTTTAGCATGCTGATATAACCTGATATTGTCAGAAGCATGTTAAAATAATTAAAACATTTTTATTGTATTCGATTTTTTATTATTAGTTTATTACTATAGGCCTATTTATTGCTTTCACATAAACTTGTTTAAAAACGCTGGACACTTCAAATTTGAATAATGCTTGACGTCAAAATAGCGGTCAGAAGACAAAGCACACTGTACTCTTCTCATTTAAATTTGGCACTCAGTGCTTTTGATTTTAACCCTATGTACTGAATATTAACGTTTAGCACATCGGATGTCAGCAAATAGAAAGACATGCACGACATTAAACTGATGTTAACGGGATCTAAGAGAAAGAAAACCCTTTGAAGTCAGTGGTTGGCTCTTAAATAGGCTACCGTTCAAGACATTTTAATACAGCATGTTTATTGCTTATTTCCTTTCACTGCTGAAACAAAGAAAGAAAGAAAGAAAGAAAGAAAGAAAGAGTTTTCATGTTCTTAAATGAAACATCTATAGATATTTAAAAACAGAGTTAAAACCTCACATGCCACATGATTGATCAAGTCTGTCTGGAGATGGACAGACACCCGGCTCCGTTGCAATACAGAACAGTTTCCGTAGTGTAGTGGTTATCACGTTCGCCTAACACGCGAAAGGTCCCCGGTTCGAGACCGGGCGGAAACAACTTTATTTCATCCGATAGGACCTTTGAATCTGGACAGCCAACTAACTCTCTGAATAAAATCAAAGCAGGCACAGTTGAATCTGCAAATTAAAAGTTGTAAGCCTACGGCCAACTGTATTTACTATACTTGATAAATTATCATTTATCATTTTTTTTCACGCTTTAAATGTTTTTTTATTGTGATATCACGCAAGAAAACAAATAAAAATAATAATGATTTAAAAAAATAAAAAAAAAAACACTTTTTTCCTGTCACATGATGTTCTTCTTCCTGGCGCTACTTCCTGAAGGCACAGCAGTGGCAAAACCTCCCAAAAAAAGGTCATTTTCATAAAATCATGATAGCTTAATTTTTTAACATATATATATCTACTTAATCATGAAGATCTCTAGTATCACCCAATCCGAGGTATCAGACCGTGTTTTTCCTCTTCCGCACTGTCCAACAATGAATCATGATTTTTTTTTAATCACTTAAACAGAACAAACCGCGAATCTGCTCCCATTCACACAATCATTTATTTATACATGTGTTACAGTAAAGCGCTGTGGATGAACGTCAACACCAGAGATCAGCCCCTCTGCACTGATTAGTCACCATTAATCTGCTACACTACTATACAAGCTACACTATCAACAACAAACTAAACTAACTAAACTATCAACAACAGCGCCCAAGAAGGGCTCCAAGAAAGCCGTGACCAAGACCGCCGCCAAGGGCGGCAAGAAGCGCAGAAAGACCAGGAAGGAGAGCTACGCCATCTACGTGTACAAGGTGCTCAAGCAGGTCCATCCCGACACCGGCATCTCCTCCAAGGCCATGGGCATCATGAACTCGTTCGTCAACGACATCTTCGAGCGCATCGCCGGTGAGGCGTCTCGCCTGGCTCACTACAACAAGCGCTCCACCATCACCTCCAGGGAGATTCAGACCGCCGTCCGCCTGCTGCTGCCCGGTGAGCTGGCCAAGCACGCCGTGTCCGAGGGCACTAAGGCGGTCACCAAGTACACCAGCTCCAAGTAAACCGCCTGGAGCTACATCCACCCAAAGGTCCTTTTAAGGGCCACACACTGATTCAACTAAGAGCTTGTTCACTCATATTTGGTATGGGGAAATACGTTTCTCTGAATTTAAAATTGTGTTGCTGTTTTAGTGTAACACTTATTAGGATGCACATCAAAGCATTTCAAGGTGTTCTTTTTTTGACACTTTTTGCTGCTGGAAACATTTATCCCTTTAGTGTATCTCTATTTACCTTTGGTCTAAACTAACTCTCCATCACTTATAATAAATCACATGTCTGTATTAACATTTGCAGATTAGAAGATCCATAGATTTCATGATGCATCTGTCTTCTCCACTCCCCAGTATGTGAAGGGACCATTCCTTATGCAATTCTTACTAAACACATCTGATATGACAGTAATAAATATCACGCAGGTCAGTTTGTCTTGTGGTGGCCTGAAGAGCCACATTATCTGTCATTGTTCAAGCTGTTGTTTCACAGTCCAGAAAGCATTTTGTTTTTATTCCGAAGACTTGATGATTTAACACTTCAGCTACTGCAGCTTTACGTTTCTATAATTAACTATGGCTCTAATTTCAGTCCGGGCAAAGATTTCTTGAGTTGGACTATAACAGAGTCCATTAATCCGTTCATACCCTCCTCCTTCCTTCCAGATGAATCTTCCTCAGTGTCTCCATCAGTCTGAGTTCAGATTCTCTCTGCCTCCATAAAGCTGTGAGAGAGAAAAGAGATTCCTCCCCGTCGGGGAATTGAACCCCGGTCTCCCGCGTGACAGGCGGGGATACTGACCACTATACTAACGAGGAGTGGAAATATATTATTTGTGAGGACAAACAGAATTCAATTCCAAATCATTTGAAACTGATTTCTTTTTGGTCATATTGTCATTCCAACCTACATTTGCTTCCACTAGAATTTACAGCTGATTTTCAAATCGATCTTATTAATCACTTTTAACGCCATGTGTGATTTAGCGCCTGCCTACATTATTATTCTGGTGTAAGTGGTTTCATTTGTGATTAATTCTGCTCATTTAGTTTGTAATATTGCTCTTTTCATTTTCTGTTGATACAGACGTGATGATTATTCTGACAATTATTATCATTACTACTACTCTTCCTTAGCAGCTATATTAACCTGAGTGACAGGTTACAGATACAGATTTATCAGATATGAAACAGTATTTTGCTAATATTATTTTAGTTAACACAGTTCTGTTCCATTTGACTCTCTATATTATTTATACCGCTGGAAGTCGCAGTTGTCAGTTTTGTTGTATTTGAGCAGTGAGCTGCGCCTGTCAGCTTCATACAAGAAGTGAAGTGCAAATGATAAAAAAACATCAGATATCATCAACACAATCAGAATGGAGGCTTCACTCAGACAGACAGCAGCTTTTAACTGTGTGTCTTCAGGCAGAGAGCGAGTTGTGTCTTTATTCATCAGAGTAGAAGAGACTCCTTCAGATTCTACTTCCCCTGACTTCTCTTCAGCTGCTGTCTGAATCATTCAGATCTACAGGATGAAATAAAGATGTTTCCGCCCGGTTTCGAACCGGGGACCTTTCGCGTGTGAGGCGAACGTGATAACCACTACACTACGGAAACCGATGACAGGCAGAACCTGTTTGCTAACAGAAGTGACGTCAACAACCTACGTAAGGATGAACGTCTGTGTGTTCAAACTGTTTCCATCACCCAACTGATCAACTCGTGTTTTCAGCCCCTGTGTCTCATCTGGTCTGATCCTCTGAACACAGACAGCAGCGGGACTCTGGAACCAAAACTCAAATGATCTCCAAGCAGCTGCTGTTTAATAAAATCACAGAGTAAAGAGGCTGAAGTGGTTTAAAAGGTACATGGAATGAGGCTGAGGAGCTGCTTTGCTTACCAGGTATCAAATAAGTTGATCTTTGGAGTCAAGGTTTACATAAGATAAGATATAAGATACTTTATTGATCCCCTTGGGGAAATTCAGGAAGAAGGCTGATCTCCCCAAAAGAAGAGTCCAAGGCACACTTCTTTAAAAGAAGAATAGTCCAATTTTGGGGAGATCAGCCTTCTTAACCACAAACAATGAGCTTCATTCCCCTTTTTACCCGTTGGTTTAAAATTTAGTTTTCCATGAAAAAAACAGATAAATACAGAATGACATTTCAGTCTAATGGACTTAAACTAGAGAGCACAGCAGGTTGGATCACAGTGCATTAGAAGTTTAGCCTATATTATATAGTCAGGTTGTTTATGTCCATAGGAGAAAATAAAGTTTGGCCTACTTTCATGTAAAATCAGAGAATATCACAAACTTTAACAAAATATCTTCTCACCCTCTTATTATGTTTGGGGTCATTTTGACCTCATTCAACACTTAACGTCTCTAAAAACATGATTAGCTTTATTTTTTCAGCTTGATACTCGATTACTTTTCCTAATGGGGAAAACTGGTAAACATAAAGTGTAACATGATGACGTTTTCAAGGTCCTGTACACATTTTGTATACAAGAGTGTTGTATACAAAATGTGTACCAAAAAACGTATAAAAACTTATAGAGAAAATATAGAAGTTTTGCTCATATTTTCTTCCTCTTTGTTTTGACTGATAACTGAGGGAACTTTCCCATGCAATTTCTGATCTTTAAAAAACATTCCCATACTTTAGGGCCCTAACATAAGACTCGTAGTTTTATCAAGTTTTTATAGTTTTATCTCACCTGAAGATGTTCTGCCAGTGAGCTCCTGTCAGCTCTCTAAAGACTGTTTTGGTGACTAATTTACTTTTTATTGGTGTTTTTTCATTATTGACTACCTGCTATGTGTTACCTGCTGATGTTCTGAAGTGTAAAGTTGGGTAACACTTTCAGTTACAATTATTTTTTGTTGGTTGAATTTGCTGGGGTCAATTTGACCCCAAACATAAGAGATTTCTGTTAATTTTAACATAATCGGAGGGTTAAGTGTCATTAATCATGACTGCAGCATTCACCGGAGCCAGAAAGAAAACGGCTCAGGAACAATCTCTCACAGAAGTCACCGCCAGATCTGTGTGTTTACTGACACCAAACAATCTGCCGATTAAAACAAAACAAATCACCCCAATGCAGTTCTTTCACTTTTATTCCCTCGTCAGGCATCTCTGCTTACTGGACAACTAGTGTTGTTTGGAATGTGAAGCATATTAAAGCATTTTAGGAGACGAAATGTGAAGAAAACCCGCTGCGAGCTGAACACTGTGCCGGTGTATCAGAGAGGTTTGAAGCTTCCCTGAATAAAATGAAAGTCTTCTCAGCGCTAAACATGACGTCATCCCGAGAGGAAAGAAGTTTTCTCACTGCTCCAATAACAGTTACACTTGAAAACTGCTCCGATCTGTGTCTTTTATCCCTAAAATGTGGAAGAGAAAACACAAGTGTCGCCACATTTCAACAGGACAGACAGAGCGGCTGTGTTTGTTGAGTCTACACGGTCCTCATGCTGTGTATAAGTCCCGCCTCTTGCTCTGCGCCGACAAACAGTCCAGTCAGACTCTGTAGAGCTGTGAGAAGCACAACGAGAGATAGAAGAAGAAATGGCAGAAACCGCTCCAGCACCCGCCCCCGCCCCCGCCCCGGCTAAAGCCGCGAAGAAGAAGGCTCCCAGGCCGAAGAAGAGCGGCCCCAGCGTCGGCGACCTGATCGTTACAGCTGTGTCCGCCTCCAAGGAGCGGAGCGGCGTGTCTCTGGCCGCCGTCAAGAAGAGCCTGGCTGCCGGAGGCTACGACGTGGAGAAGAACAAGACCCGCGTCAAGATCGCCATCAAGAAACTGGTGGAAAAAGGCACTCTGGTCCAGACCAAGGGGACCGGGGCCTCCGGCTCCTTCAAGATCGCCAAGGCTGAGAAGGCCAAGAAGCCGGCTGCCAAGAAACCCGCTCCGAAAGCCAAGAAGCCCGCTGCCAAGAAACCCGTCAAGAGCCCGAAGAAGACTGTAGCCAAGAAGGCTGCAGCTAAGAAGACAGTAGTCGCTAAGAAATCCCCGAAGAAGGCGAAGAAAGCCCCAGCGGCCAAGAAACCAGCTAAGAGCCCCAAGAAGCCGACCAAGAGTCCCAAGAAGGCGGCGAAGAAGCCCGCTGCTGCCAAGAAACCTGCCGCGAAGAAGGCTGCCAAGCCCAAAGCAGCAAAGCCTGCAGCTAAGAAAGCAGCACCGAAGAAGAAGTAAGCTTCCGGCTTTACTTTACCCAAAAGGCTCTTTTAAGAGCCACCCACAACCTTCATGAAAGAGCATCTTCTTTTTTAAAATTTATGACAAACTATAAGCCTATCACAACTGATATCAGAGGTTGTTGATGTGGCAGATTAACCCCCCCCCCTCCCACACACACACCAGAAAAACACTTGAGTTACATTTTCGATCAACTGGCCACAATGTTTACTACTTCTCTGTTAACTGCTGTTTATTTCTTTTTAGATTATAGACAAAATAACTGCAGATAAGTGATACTATGTGTGTCTTATTTGTATACATTGTAACATGTTGATACTTCTTCATTACATAGTGTGATGAGTAGAGATCAGTATTTTTTTTTAATGCTTTTTAAATCCTCTGGACTCAGGACAGGTTTGACTCCACAGTCTTACTGAAGATGCTTTGGGCTGCTGCTCATTTCCCACTCTGCACCTTTTCTGTTTCCTCTACTTTTCTCTTTAGATTATTCTACACAGATCCATCTACATAAACGAACCATAAATACATATGAATGCTAGAATGTCTTCATACATGTATACTACTGTAAATATAGCTTGTATAGTTATTTATGAATTGTATGTATTTTTAATAAATCATAGAAATTAATGTCTTTTTCATTCTTCACACTCCACTCAGTGTGTTTATATTCTATTGTGTTACTTTAACTATTAGCTACTAATTACATATTACATAATTGTTTTAGTTTATTTTTGTTCATCGTGTTTTAATCTTATCTTATATTGTGTTGTATTTTTATCATGATTTTGCTGGTTATCTTTTCCACATATGAGTGAAAAAAGTGATTCAAAATAGTAAAAGCCTTTCTGCCGCCGTTAGACTCAGCTGCTGTGGAGGAGAGCTTTGAATTGTGGTTTAGTGTTTAGTTTGAATTTTCGGCGGGCTTTCCAAAGCGCCTTTCCTCCAATAGGCCTAGTTGATCTGATGAAGCTCGCGCCTCCCCTCGGGCAGGCCAATCAGCGTGTAGCAGCGCTCCGGCGTTGGCTATATAAAGCCGACATTCACTCTCAAACAACTTATTTTCTTCTGCCGTAAAGAAGGAAGAGCTGAAGTTTGAACCATGGCCAGAACCAAGCAGACCGCCCGTAAATCCACCGGAGGAAAAGCTCCCAGGAAGCAGCTCGCCACCAAGGCTGCCAGGAAAAGCGCCCCTGCCACCGGCGGCGTGAAGAAGCCCCACCGTTACAGGCCCGGTACCGTGGCTCTCAGAGAGATCCGTCGCTACCAGAAATCCACCGAGCTGCTGATCCGCAAGCTGCCCTTCCAGCGCCTGGTCCGAGAAATCGCTCAGGATTTCAAGACCGACCTGCGCTTCCAGAGCTCCGCTGTCATGGCTCTGCAGGAGGCCAGCGAGGCTTACCTGGTCGGCCTGTTTGAGGACACCAACCTGTGCGCCATCCACGCCAAGAGGGTCACCATCATGCCCAAGGACATCCAGCTGGCCCGCCGCATCCGCGGAGAGCGAGCTTAAACCGACCTGGGAGACCAGAAACACAACGGCTCTTTTAAGAGCCACCAAAATATTCACTAAGACTTTATTCCACTGCAACAAAACCATTGCAGTGACCGCTAATATAGTCAGTGATCTCACAAAAATTATACATATTTAACACTTTACATGTAACTGATAATATCAACACAATATATACAACCGTAGTGTTTCTATGATGTCACATGCCCTTCTTACCAACATGGTTCTTTACCATCTACCCAGCTCACTGGCTGAGACTCATTGATTAATCACCTGTCATTTTCCTACCAACACGTGGTGAGAAATACATATTTATTTCAACAGTTAGTTACTTAATACAACGACTGTAAAAGCGGTTTGAGAAGGCAATTAAAAGACAAGGGAGTTTAAAACAGCTATAATGTAAATTGTTGAACAATTTATCTTACAACACAATATTGCAGTCTGGTTATATTTCATGTATTTCATTATTTTCTTCTTTCAAGAGAAGTATGAAAGGTGTGTGTGTGTGGGGGGGGGGGGGGGGTGGTGTAAGGATGGACAACAGCTGGAGCTTTGCAGGTGTGTGTGTGTAATCTGCTAGATACTTGGCATATGGTTGCAAAACTAAACTCCTGAACTCTGAACTGACTTCTCTTTGCTCTTCATTGTAGTCTCACCCATTTATTTTCTACAACCAGAAACAACACAGATGTCCTAAATTTGAATGAAACAGCTTCTTTTCACTAAAAATTGTGAACGTGATATTTTTGTGTTGTGATGCCTAGTGTGGAGGATGTTATGGCAATCTGATAAAAGAAACCATGTTCATGACAGTAAAAAGTTTTAAATTAGTCAGATCTGACCGTAACATGAGAGTTAATCCATCACATGTGAAACATGTTTTTGAGTTCTGAGAATCTTTATGACTTTTATCTCAGAAATGTGACTTTAAACTCCGAACACTGAGATTAATCTCAGAAATGAAATAAATTGTTAATGTGGCTCTAATCCTTTTCTGTAAATTTTAGTTTGTCAAGAGACGTTTTATTTTGAAAATCCAAGGCACTGCACAGCGGAAGTGTTATTTGCTGTGTTAACTTGACACCAGCAGTTTTCTGATTGGGCGACGATTTTGAAGCTCCAACTGACCAATGAACAAGCAGCTCGAGGCAGATATATACCGGTTCCCGACGACTTCAACTCACTCTTTGATTCTCTAATCTGACGAAAATAACGAAATGTCTGGACGTGGTAAAACCGGCGGCAAGGCTCGTGCCAAGGCAAAGACCCGCTCCTCTCGTGCCGGTCTTCAGTTCCCGGTCGGCCGTGTTCACAGGCTGCTGCGCAAAGGAAACTACGCCCAGCGTGTCGGTGCCGGAGCCCCGGTGTATCTGGCGGCGGTGCTCGAGTACCTGACCGCTGAGATCCTGGAGTTGGCCGGAAACGCCGCTCGCGACAACAAGAAGACCCGTATCATCCCCCGTCACCTGCAGCTGGCCGTCCGCAACGACGAGGAGCTCAACAAGCTGCTGGGCGGAGTGACCATCGCTCAGGGCGGCGTGCTGCCCAACATCCAGGCGGTGCTGCTGCCCAAGAAGACCGAGAAGCCCGCCAAGAAGTAAACTCACCAGCTTCTGAACACCGAACCAAAGGCTCTTTTAAGAGCCAACCACTCACTTCAAAAGAGTTTCCTTACTAGTTATAATATAATCTGTGCTGTCAACTTTCAATATTAAAAAACTGTTATGCCTTAGGTACTATAATTAATAGTACAACTAAAAACTAATTTTCAAAAACGCTGGCTTCCTTCAATTACAGAGCTTAAGCTCACTAGAAACAATGATTATGTTTAACAATGTATAATGTAGGATATGCACAGACAAATCTTCTTTAAGCTCTAAATTAAAAAGGGAATGGGTGACCTTCAGAGTCCAGACTGTGTTGCTTCTTCTGACCGCCACTTTGACGTCATAAATCATTCAAATTTAAAATATCCCCCGTTTTTAAATGTTTTTTACACCACTAGAACATAAATGAAATAAACATAAACCAACAATCAAATATAAAATTGTGGGATGATCTAAATATGCTGCAGACTATTTCAGGTTATTTCAGCAGCTGAAAATGTCACGATTCGTGTGTCTGCATGTTAGTAGATATGCTTGAGGCTTCATAATATATTAATTCAAGCGTTTTTAACATACAATTTCAGGTTACAAACTTTGTGCTGAGTTGCTGTGTGAAGCAACTTTGGCAGATTTGTTTGTGGGGTGAAAACCCTCCAATCAATAATTGCATTAATATTCTGTTCTAATGTAGTTAAGTTAAACACATCGGCTCAAGTGGTATTTTCTAATATGTTGTGTTGAAAGGTTATGTTGAACCAAGTTGTGTATTTTTAGTGTTTTTTTTAAAGAGGAGAAATCATGTCACACACACACTAGACCTGTTGTCAGTTGTGTTGAACCAAGTCTTGCATTGTTATCCTTTTGAAAATAATAATTTCTCACCATGTCATGTTGTCATGTCTTGTTGCTGTTAGAAAGTAATTCATTAGAGACACAATGGAAAGACACTCAAGAAAGTGTTTTCTTTACTGTAAGATGCCATCTATCCACTTCATATTTAATGTTATTATTCCAGTGCCTATTTTCATGTTTTTTTTTTTGTTTTGTTGTGCTGGACACCTCATGTTTTTACTCTTTTTTCAAGTGTGAAAAATGTCAGTTTGCCCTGGAGGATTTACCACCAGGTAACGTGTAAGTGAATGTCTCTGGACAAAATAATGTTAACTAACTTGAAAAGCACATAAAAGTTGAGCTGGCTTTATTTGGTTGGATATTATTTGTCTAAGATTAAATTCACCATGTTTTATTAAGTTAACCATTCGTTTTTTATGTGTTTTATTGCCAGTAAAAATCTCTCCAGTATAGCTTACTAACATTAACGTGATGCCGTCTTTCCAGACAGAGCATGCGCTGTTTGTCCACCAGAGATGACCATTCTACTCTATTGTCCTTTGTCATGAATGCAGATGTGGAATAAACCTGCTGTACCACAAGCCCGACCAGCTCCGGGAGATTCATTTAGACAGGAGACATATCACAGAGGTCACATAATAAACACCAAGTCATAGAATTGGTAAAATATTGAGGAGGTGCAAGTTTTCTAGCTTTTATTTTGAAGGCAAAGTCGCATAACCGGAAACGCGATTGCAGATAGCTTCTGCTAACTTGCCACAGCTGAAGTTCCGTTGAAACAAAATGGGGAAGGACTGCAGAGTTTGGCGCCGCCCAGCAAAGCGCGCTCTTCCCTTCCTCATTTAGGTCCGCAAAGAAGGTTTATGTACTGAAGCTTACTAGAGATCTGTCTCAATTTATTTTTGCTTTGAAAGAAAACGCATCGAAAATGAGTGGCCGCGGAAAAGGAGGAAAGGGACTCGGTAAAGGAGGCGCCAAGCGCCACCGGAAAGTTCTCCGTGATAACATCCAGGGAATCACCAAACCCGCCATCCGCCGTCTGGCTCGCCGCGGCGGAGTCAAGCGCATCTCCGGTCTCATCTACGAGGAGACCCGCGGGGTGCTCAAGGTCTTCCTGGAGAACGTCATCCGTGATGCCGTCACCTACACCGAGCACGCCAAGAGGAAGACCGTCACCGCCATGGATGTGGTGTATGCTCTGAAGAGGCAGGGCCGCACTCTGTACGGCTTCGGAGGTTAACTTCATTTACCAGACAACAGCAACACAAAGGCTCTTTTAAGAGCCAAACACTTTCTTTCAAAAAGTAAATCCCTGATTTTATGCTAGTAATTCATTTTAGTCATCAGTTGTAACTGATGACTTGTCTGTATTTCCAGCTCTTGGCGCAAAATACTTGACTTTTCAGCCATTATATCTGTACGCTTTTACAGATTTGTCTACACATTTACAATTCTCAATACACTTGTACATCTGAATACAGATTTGGAGGTCTTTTTTACATATTTACAAATCTGATTACGCACACACGGATTGAGACAGTTACACAACTCTCCACACATTTGCAAATGGTTCTGCTACAATAATGGCCCCATATGAATGCAAATGGTTTAGGGGAGTTTCAGCTAGAGCATGGTAGCAGAAATAACACGTGGTTTTGTTCTGGTACGCGCCTCTCCTCGTTAGTATGGAATGAATGGGTCGCCATCTTTGAATACATCCATGCTGTGAAGACGAATTTGCTTATTTACTAACTCGCCAGTTGGAATAAGACAGGACCTCGCCTGCTTATGATGCACCTCTCCTCGTTAGTATAGCGGTGAGTATCCCCGGGCCAGCCGCGGATAGCTGTAGAGGGCTTTCATGACCGGAAGTAAGCTCTTGCTGTCTTCTCATGCGAGCAGAGCAGAGGATCGAATCTCGTCTGGAACAAAGTTCTGATGGTGTTTTGACGTTTTTTATACAGCTACCATGCACCATCCTATAGTAAATATGTAAATATTTAATAATATTATACTCCCGTAGTCTGTCTTGAGATGACACTGACAATCCTTTTCAGCAGTGTCCTGGCCCAGAGTGACGATGATCATTACTATTAACTAATGATCATTATTAAATATTATTAGGTTATCTTCTTTTCATACATACATTTTCTTAACTTTGTCATTTTTGATAAACATTATATAGTCTGTGTAAAGATCACTGAATGTTATTCACACAACTAATCATTCGGTAAGATATTTAATCTTCTAGAATGAAATTAAAACCTTGTGATTTAAAATTTAGATATTACTACTTTTACATGTTGTTATTTTTCAAATTAAATTTGAAGAACAGGCTGACACTCCATAATAATTATGCAAATAAGACACTAATTTCCAAATGTTATGACAGTATATTATGGCATCATGACAGTATCATATTACAGTATGGTTGGCCTATATTTTGCCTATGAGGCAACAATGGAGGCACAACAATGGATGTTTATTCCTTTGATGGAAGTGTACAGTTGAGCATATGAATAAAAATGTCGTGATTATTTAATTTTCTACCCCTATTAAGACAGCCACAGTAATCCTTTTGAGATATTTTATTGAAAACACACAGCCGAATTCTGAACAAAACACACAAAATCAAAAATGTACACGCCCAAATAGATAATATATACAACAAATGAACAGTAAGTGATATATACAGTAAATATACAGTAAATAGTGCGTACATAAATATATATACAATATTAGTGCTGAAACGATTAGTCAACTGATTAGTAACTCAACAGAAAATAATCAACAACCATTTTGATGATTGATTGATCTTTTATGTCATTTTCAAGCAAAAATGCCAAACATTCTCTGGTTGCAGCTCCTCCAATGTGAGGATTTTCTGCTTTTCTCTGTTTCATATAATTGTAATCTGAATATCTTTGGGTTTTGGAATGTTGGTAGGACGAAACAAGACATTTGAGGATGAAAAAATAATCGACAGATCAATTGATATTGAAAAAAAATGTTAGTTGTAGTACTATACAATGTGCAGTGCTGTATGTGTGTGTGTGGGGGGTTGAGGGTGGTCACTTCCCTCTCTCTGCAACCCATCTGTCCCTTTCAGCCTTATAAAAGGCAGACTGTTGGAACTCCATCCAGGTCATCTCCTTGGCCATGCCTTGTGCCTTGTATAGGGACAACACTCTGGAAGGGCAGTAGATATACTTCCCTTGCACCCCGGGGAAGCTGGTATGAATGTGTGGGCTGTTGGGGCGTCTGCACAGGCGGCCTGTTGGCAGCTGCACTGCTGACTTCCTCTTTGCCCTCTCCTCTGCCACCTTCTTCCACTCTGCCCCCCTCTGTCTGGCAGCCTCTAGCTCCCGCTCAAAAAAAGGAGAGGCAGTAAACTCATCAAAAGGCATCCTGGGGTTTGTGAGGCCTTCATCTGCGTAGGTCTTAAAGACCTTTGTGGAGCAGTAAAAGTACTTAACTGTTTTTGTTTGGTAAAAAAAATGAATTGAAGAGCCATCACCAAGATACCGTGACTTTGGCTGACCACAGGCTAAACAGTTCCTTGTCATCTTCTTTGTCTGCTGTGGTTGCTGCTGTTTTCCCAGAATCTCTGTCACAATCTTCTCCACTGTGGCCCGGGTCAGTGACTCCTCCTGAGGGGGAGCCACGGCCGGAGGGTTGAGAGTTGCAGGAGGAAGGGTTGTGACAGGCACACTGACCGTATGGCTGCCTGTGGTCAAACTTTGCCACAGCTGCTGTGTCTCCCAAACCTTCTCTGAGCTGGTGTTGAGGGAAGAGCTGGTGTTCTTTAACTTGGCCAGATGCTTTACATATCTGGAGATATGCTGGCACGTGGTAGGATGAAGGAGGCTGTTGGGGTCGGTGCACGCCCTCTGTACCATGGCAGCATAGTCTGCATCCACCCGCTTCAAAAGATCTTTAGATCCGTGGTGCTTAATCAGAAGCCCATCGATGGCAGCTGGTTCCATCCACCGGCTGTGGTCCAGCACTTGAATAAGGCCCCCTGTCTTAATGGGTCCAGTGCGGGTGGCCCGGGGAGAGGAGGAAACAGGCAGCGGTGCTACACCTGGCAGGTGTGAAAAATAAAGCATATGATTATTATAGTGTTAATGTTAAATATTGATAATGGAAAAATATTAACATGATTATCACTATATTAATTCCAACCAAAGCTTTTAAGCTGTGAAGTTTGTATGAGGGATGGTAGGTGGGCTTTAATTTGAGTGACCTGTATTCATGAAGGCCTGAGACTCGACTTTGGCTGTGGCAGACGCTGGTGTCAAGGGAGGCTGGGACTGGGAAACTGCTGCAGAGCACCGCTGGGAAGACAGGATCAGCACTGGTCGAAGTGGATCGTCGTGGACAGTGCCACTGCTCTTCTGAAATATAGAATAAAATAAAGTGATTTAGTGAGTCAGTCTGTTGGTCAGTCAGTTAATGACAGCGAGTAATCAGTCTGGATTACCTGAGAGTCCGTGCCCCCTACAGCAGCTGGGCATTGATGCACTTCCTCCTGGGCAGAGGGCTGCTGCTGTGTCTCCATGGCTACAGCAGCTGAGATGTTATCCTGTGCCTTGTGCTTGTCCCAGTTTAACACAACAGGACGACAGCCTGGCTCCACATACTCCAGTCCAAATCTCTCCCCCGTGTCCCTGTTTGAAACCTGCAGAGCTGGATATTTTGCCTTCCCTGTCACCTTTAAAGAGGACATGTTCAGTTCCGCGATCAACAGAGGGTCAAACACAGCTGGCAGCTCCACACCAGGCTGCTTCAGGTCCACCAGCCTCTGGAAGTTCCAGCGCACCACTCCAGTCATGGCCTGGGCCTGGAAAAGTTCACTAGACACCCGGTTGCCTGTTACCCACTGGGCTTGGTGAAAGTGGAAGCCCTCCTGCTGAGAGGTGCCTCTCACAGGGATCCAGATAGGTACAGCGGCCCCCTCGCCCTTGGTGTAGTTGAGCTGCAAGGTGCCACCGTACCTGTAGAGGATTCCCTCCCCCACCTCAGGGTCACTCAGGCAGCCTCGCAGGATGTGGATACGCTGAATCCTCCACATCTTCAACATGGAGGCCATGAAAAGCAGCACACCATTGGGGTCCTTTGCCAGGTGGAAGTGATGTAGGACGTCTTCAACTCTCTGCAACAGTTCTCTGGGCTGTGGTATCTTTGTCCTACAGTGCTCTCTTATGTGCTGCTTGGTGGGATTTGCCGGAGAGATTCCACAGAAGTCGTATGCCTCTTTGAGCTTCTGGAGGTCACTCTGGTCCACAACCATGAATGCTGCAGAGAGGAACTGGCAGAAAGAGCTGTAGAGAGGATGATGTTCTGAGATACACTCCCTGGTAAAGCGCCGCATGCAGTGGAACAAGTCTAACTTAACAGTTATGTCTTTGTTAAACTTGGTCCTTGAGGCACTGCTGTTAGCCAGGGATCCAGAGGTCGCCTCTGCCACTATAGCCTCTGTGGTCTTCCAGCAGTCCCAGAAGAGGTGCTCCTGAGCCCCAGCGTCCAGGACCTTGAAGGCAGCACAGCAATCCCTACAACATTAAAAAGTTGCTACAGCTGGGAAAGATCTTACTCACAACATATTTTGTACAAAATGAGTCTTATTGTATGAATTTGTAATTTTGTTATTTATTGTTGTTATTTATATATATTTGGACTACAAACAAAAAGGAGCAGATTACACAATAAACTGTGCAAATGAGATTAAAAAAAGCCTGTGACCTGAAAACATCTCATCTAACAATAAAACAAACTATATAATGTCAGTTAACAAAGAGAGCACAACAGGTTAAATACATAAAAATCTGAGTTTTGAATTGAAACTTGTTATGTATACCTGTCCACCCACTGGTAGCCTGCCTTCTCCACTCCAGCAGCAGAGTACCGTTGAGCCAGACCCTCATACATGGGATGAAGAGACCGATCACACTCCGACTGCAGCATCACCCAGGACAGGATCATCCAGTTCTCGTTCATGATGGCATACGATGACATGGTGCCGGATGACAAGACAACCTTCCTAGCCACTTTGCGGGTGTGATCAGATCTCAGGGTCCGACCAAAAGTCCCCTGTAGCAGCAGAGTCAGGAGCTGCTCCTGCCGCTGATATTCATGGATCAGGCAGTCGACCAGGTAGTGTGAAGAAATGGATACTCCACACCAGCCATCAGCATCAGAGTATCCACCAAATGGAGCAGGGGTGTCCGTCTGTCTGAGGAGCCCAGTGATGGTTCTCTGGCCGTATAATCCTGCGTCAGCATCCCTGATGTTCTGCACACTGAGCAGGTAGGCCAGGTGAGCTCTCTCATATTTAAGGTGGAGGACCTCTGTCAGCTGCTTTGCCATGTCCTCAGGTGATCTGCCACTACGCCTCATCTCATCCATCACAGATTTGCAGATGGCCTTTTTATATGTGAGGAGAGCTGGCACAATGTTGGTAAATCTCGTCGGCAGCTTCTCCAGCCATTGGGGCTTGTCAGCATGCCAGTACTTCTTACAAGCCTTGCAGGTGAGCCGTGAGGCTAAAATATAGTACTGGCCGCTGGTGCCAATGACTACTCTGGGCCTTCTAACACCAGAAGAAGCTACCTGAGGGTTGGGACATCCATGAAGACAGGGCAGGATGTAATTGTTCCTCAGCCTCTCCATGATTGTGTGCTTCCAAATGCTTCCAAATTAAAAATGGATGGAGCTGAAAGTACTTTGTTGAAGGCAACTCAGAGATTGAGTCTTTGAGCTTTGGCTGAGTTGGATAACGCCACAGGGACAGCATGTTCATGGGGTGGCGTACTGGACGCGACCCTGGCCATAGCCCCAGTGCCTCCAACTCAGTCTTCATCCAGATTGTCTGCTGTTGAGAGCAGTTCCACTGGGCAACATCCTTATTATACCCCGGGACAGAGGCTGCAGGCTGATGTGGGGTATGTGAAGGGACAGAGGCTTCAGGTTGCTCGACAGGAGGGGCTGGACATGGCAGAGCTGTAAAACACAAACACAACACAAAACAACACTAAATACACAATGAAAAAAAGACAGCTCCAAATGAATGACTGTAAAACAATGTCACATAAATAAATACCTTCAACAAGGATTGTGTCTTCCTGTGCTTCCACAGAGGCAACATTCTGCGATGATGCATCTAGGATGGTGAGATACAAACCAGAGAGGCAAGTGAAATAAAGACATTAAAGTAATGAACATTGCTTAACATATTCTTTCTCATAGCGCTTAAGAAAATGAAACATCTACCTTCAGGAAGAGATGGGGCTGCTGTTATCCCTGGCTCCACAGAAGAATGGTGGGAGACTGGCTTTCTGTGTGCTTTGAAAAGAAGTTGCACCAAAAGTGAAAAAAACAAACAAACCAGAAAGCAGATATTAACATTACATTATCACATGAGTACTGTAGATAACGCAATTAAAAATGGATTTGGATTAATCAGAATGTAACTGATGTTTATGTGAGGTATACTGGTAGTATAAGAGGGCTACTTATGTTTTGTTGTTGTTTTTGTTGTTGTTGTCGTGGTAAAATGTGTCGGAAAACAACTTGCTCGATGCTGCCGCTGCTCTGTCTGTCTCACTCTCTTCACTCTGTAAACGGAGTCTCTCACTCTTATCCAAAATGTGGAAACAGCGCCACCAAAAACCCGCTTGTGGCCAAAAATATATTACATCCGTAGTGATAAGAACTACCATAGAGAATGAATTGGACAGAGTTAAGAGAGTTAAATTGTACTATTCCCGCTCCTCGCGCGAAAGGTCACCGGTTCGAAACCGGGCGGAAACATCTTTATTTCATCCTGTAGATTTGAATGATTCAGACAGCAGCTGAAGAGAAGTCAGGGAAAATAGAAACAGTGTAGAATCTGAAGGAGTCTCTTCTACTCTGATGAATAAAGACACAACTCGCTCTCTGCCTGAAGACAGAGTTAAAAGCTGCTTTCTGTCTGACTGAAGCCTCCATTCTGACTGTGTTGATGATATCTGATGTTTTTTATCATTTGCACTTCACTTCTTGTATGAAGCTGACAGGCGCAGCTCACTGCTCAAATACAACAAAACTGACAACTGAGACTTCCAGCAGTATAAATAATAAAGAGAGTCAAATGGAACAGAACTGTGTTAATTAAAATAATATTAGCAAAATACTGTTTCTGTAACCTGTCACTCAGGTTAATATAGCTGCTAAGGAAGATAAGTAGTAATGATAATAATTGTCAGAATAATCATCACATGTCTGTATCAACAGAAAATGAAAAGAGCAATATTACAAACTAAATGAGCAGAATTAATCACAAATGAAACCACTTACACCAGAATAATAATGTAGGCAGGCGCTAAATCACACATGGCGTTGAAAGTGATTAATAAGATCGATTTGAAAATCAGCTATAAATTCTAGTGGAAGCAAATGTAGGTTGGAATGACAATATGACCAAAAAGAAATCAGTGTTTCAGGTGCTTTGGAATTGAAGTCCGTTTGTCCTCACAAATTTCATATTTCCACTCCTCGTTAGTATAGTGGTCAGTATCCCCGCCTGTCACGCGGGAGACCGGGGTTCAATTCCCCGACGGGGAGGAATCTCTTTTCTCTCTCAGAGCTTTATGGAGGCAGAGAGGAATCTGAACTGAGACTGATGGAGACACTGAGGAAGATTCATCTGGAAGGAAGAAGGCGTGTATGAACGGATTAATGGACTCTGTTATAGTCCAACTCAAGAAATCGAAATAGTTAATAATAGAAAGGTAAAGCTGCAGTAGCTGAACTGGTAAGTCAACCAATAGTGAAGCTGTTAGAAGGCGAAGTCTAAGCGAAATACAACAAATGGTTCTTCAGAATAAAAACAAAATGCTTTCTGGACTGTGAAACAACAGCTTGAACAATGACAGATAATGTGGCTCTTCAGGCCACCACAACACAAACTGACCTGCTATCTTTGCTGGAGCTTGTCATATCAGATGTGTTAAGTAAGAATTGCATAAGGAATGGTCCCTTCACATACTGGGGAGTGGAGAAGACAGATACATCATGAGATCTATGGAGCTTCTAATCTGCAAATGTTAATACAGACATTTGATTTATTGTAAGTGACGGAGAGTTAGTTTAGACCAAAGGTAAATAGAGATACACTAAAGGGATAAATGTTTCCAGCAGCAAAAAGTGTCAAAAAAAGAACACCTTGAAATGCTTTGATGTGCATCCTAATAAGTGTTACACTAAAACAGCAACACAATTTTAAATTCAAAGAAACGTATTTCCCCATACCAAATATGAGTGAACAAGCTCTTAGTTGAATCAGTGTGTGGCCCTTAAAAGGACCTTTGGGTGGATGTAGCTCCAGGCGGTTTACTTGGAGCTGGTGTACTTGGTGACCGCCTTAGTGCCCTCGGACACGGCGTGCTTGGCCAGCTCACCGGGCAGCAGCAGGCGGACGGCGGTCTGAATCTCCCTGGAGGTGATGGTGGAGCGCTTGTTGTAGTGAGCCAGGCGAGACGCCTCACCGGCGATGCGCTCGAAGATGTCGTTGACGAACGAGTTCATGATGCCCATGGCCTTGGAGGAGATGCCGGTGTCGGGATGGACCTGCTTCAGCACCTTGTACACGTAGATGGCGTAGCTCTCCTTCCTGGTCTTTCTGCGCTTCTTGCCGCCTTTGGCGGCGGTCTTAGTCACGGCTTTCTTGGAGCCCTTCTTGGGCGCTGCCTTGGCGGGTTCAGGCATGACGAGATCTCGGTACTTTACAGCAGAGAATGAGCTGAGAGGAGCAGAGCGGATGGTTTTGGAGGCAGCTGATGCAAATTCAGCTGTGCTGTTCCTCCTATACGATTGGTTGAGTTTTTGCAACCATAGTGGGCATGCGCTGAACAAGGACCTCTCTCCCACAGAACTAGAATAGGTAGAACTGACATGCCCTCTGCGCACCCGCACAAGAATACAAATTCTGTATTTGTATCAACTTTCACATCAACCACTATCTATTTCTGAACTAAACTGAAAATCAGGTTCCACCGAGAATCCAACTCGGATCGCTGGATTCAGAGTCCAGAGTGCTAACCATTACACCATGGAACCACAACACATTGCACCTGCTGGAGCTGGGAGGATTTCATATGGCATAATATTTCATTATTATTATTATTGCTGTTGACGCTTGTATAGTAGTGTAGCAGATGGGATGGGGACTCCACATACTGGGAACTGGATGAACGGTGAATAATCAGTGCAGAGGGATTCAAATGTTATAAAAACAACAGATTTAGTTCGTATTAATGGAACTACGCCTCATTCCAACAGTGAGATTCAGTGAGTTATTTTTCTCTCTGGTGTTGAAGTTCATCCACAGCGTTTTAATACGCGTAAATCAAGGATGATCGTGCGAATGGGAGCAGATACGCGGTTTATTGTCTGTATAAAACAATAACTTTATAAACTGATTCACTGTGGGACAGTGACGAAGAGGAAAAACACGGTCTGATACCTCTACATCAAAGGAATAGCATATTTTTCTCCTCATGTCTGGGACCACAGGTGAGGCAGATCGGGTTGGTAGAAAAATGTATAACACTTTGATTTTTTTTTTTCATGATAACTAAGTGTAAATAAAGGATTAACTCTTTCAAGTAGTGGGCGGCTCTTAAAAGAGCCTTTGTGTTGCTGTTGGCAACCTCCAGACCCCTGGTGCAATGCACTGTTCTCCAAAATGACCTTGGTCTGTGCCAGGATAAAAAACATTACGAGGCCATCTGTAAAATGCCTCAAGAAACATCTTCAGTAAATAGCCTTTCTAAATATGAACAACAATATGGACCAATTCAATATTTTGCATATCAATATAAGGGGAATCAGATCAAACAAAGAAGAGCTCTTCCACATCCTACAGGAAAAGGATGTTCATGTAGCTTCAATAATTGAAACATAGCAACAGAGTGTGTGTGTGTGTGGGGGGGGGGGGGGGGGGGGTGGAGCTGAATACAAGTATGCAGTGAGCATTGGTTGTGTGTATACACTGGTGTTAGTTTGCAGTTTCTTAAGGAAATGTAACTTTTTGGCTTAGAAAAGCATTACCAAGTTTCAAATGTTAAACACTAGATGTCCTCTAGTATGAAACAAAGCCAACTTGCACAGGAACAGAAATAGATGTTCAAGATTCAAAATCAATCCGGAAAACTCTTATAAGTGTTTGTGTGGCTCTTAAAAGAGCCTTTGTTTTGGTCTTAAGCTGGTGAGTTTACTTCTTGGCGGGCTTCTCAGTCTTCTTGGGCAGCAACACCGCCTGGATGTTGGGCAGCACGCCGCCCTGAGCGATGGTCACTCCGCCCAGCAGCTTGTTGAGCTCCTCGTCGTTGCGGACGGCCAGCTGCAGGTGACGGGGGATGATACGGGTCTTCTTGTTGTCGCGAGCGGCGTTTCCGGCCAACTCCAGGATCTCAGCGGTCAGGTACTCGAGCACCGCCGCCAGATACACCGGGGCTCCGGCACCGACACGCTGGGCGTAGTTTCCTTTGCGAAGCAGCCTGTGAACACGGCCGACCGGGAACTGAAGACCGGCACGAGATGAGCGGGTCTTTGCCTTGGCACGAGCCTTGCCGCCGGTTTTACCACGTCCAGACATTTTCGTTATTTTCTTGTGGTTACAAAATCAAGGAATGGCTTGAAATGTTTGGGAACCGGTTTATATGTCCCTCGAGCTGCTTGTTCATTGGTCAGTTGGAGCTTCAAATCGTCGCCCAATCAGAAAAATGCTGGTGTAAAGTTAACACAACAAATAACACTTCCGCTGTGGAGTGTCTTGGATTTTCAAAATAAAACGTCTCTTGACAAACCTACTGTAAAGTTTACAGAAAAGGATTAGAGCCACATGAACAATTTATTTCATTTCTGAGATTAATCTCAGTGTTCGGAGTTTAAAGTCACATTTCTGAGACAAAAGTCATAAGATTCTCAGAACTCAAAAACATGTTTCACATGTGATGGATTAACTCTCATGTTACGGTCAGATCTGACTAATTTAAAACTTTTTACTGTCATAAACATGGTTTCTTTTATCAGATTGCCATAACATCCTCCACACGGCATCACAACACAAAAATATCACGTTCACAATTTTTAGTGAAGAGAAGCTGTTTCATTCAAATTTAGGACCTCTGTGTTGTTTCAGTTCATAGAAAATAAATGGGTGAGACTACAATGAAGAGCAAAGAGAAGCTAGTTCAGAGTTCAGGAGTTTAGTTTTGCAACCATATGCCAAGTATCTAGCAGATTACACACACACACACCTGCAAAGCTCCAGCTGTTGTCCATCCTTACACCCCCCCACACACACACACACACACACACACACACACCTTTCATACTTCTCTTGAAAAAAGAAAATAATGAAATACATGAAATATAACCAGACTGCAATATTGTGTTGTAAGATAAATTGTTCAACAATATACATTATAGCTGTTTTAAACTCCCTTGTCTTTTAATTGCCTTCTCAAACAGCTTTTACAGTCGTTATGTTAAGTAACTAACTGTTGAAATAAATATGTATTTCTCACCACGTGTTGGTAGGAAAATGACAGGTGATGAATCAATGAGTCTCAGCCAGTGAGCTGGGTAGATGGTAAATAACCATGTTGGTAAGAAGGGCATGTGACATCATAGAAACACTAAGGTTGTATATATTGTGTTGATATTATTATAGTTACATATAAAGTGTTAAATGTGTATAATTTTTGGGAGATCACTGACTATTAGCGGTCACTGTAATGTTTTTGTTGCAGTGGAATAAAGTCTTAGTGAATATTTTGGTGGCTCTTAAAAGAGCCGTTGTGGGACTGACAGCAGGGGAGTTTAAGCTCGCTCTCCGCGGATGCGGCGGGCCAGCTGGATGTCCTTGGGCATGATGGTGACCCTCTTGGCGTGGATGGCGCACAGGTTGGTGTCCTCAAACAGGCCGACCAGGTAAGCCTCGCTGGCCTCCTGCAGAGCCATGACAGCGGAGCTCTGGAAGCGCAGGTCGGTCTTGAAATCCTGAGCGATTTCTCGGACCAGGCGCTGGAAGGGCAGCTTGCGGATCAGAAGCTCGGTGGATTTCTGGTAGCGACGGATCTCTCTGAGAGCCACGGTACCGGGCCTGTAACGGTGGGGCTTCTTCACGCCGCCGGTGGCCGGGGCGCTTTTCCTGGCAGCCTTGGTGGCGAGCTGCTTCCTGGGAGCTTTTCCTCCGGTGGATTTACGGGCGGTCTGCTTGGTTCTGGCCATGGTTCAAACTTCAGCTCTTCTTTCTTTATGGCAGAAGAGAATAAGTTGTTTGAGAGTGAATGTCGGCTTTATATAGCCAACGCCGGAGCGCTGCTACACGCTGATTGGCCTGCCCGAGGGGAGGCGCGAGCTTCATCAGATCAACTAGGCCTATTGGAGGAAAGGCGCTTTGGAAAGCCCGCCGAAAATTCAAACTAAACACTAAACCACAATTCAAAGCTCTCCTCCACAGCAGCTGAGTCTAACGGCGGCAGAAAGGCTTTTACTATTTTGAATCACTTTTTTCACTCATATGTGGAAAAGATAACCAGCAAAATCATGATAAAAATACAACACAATATAAAATAAGATTAAAACACGATGAACAAAAATAAACTAAAACAATTATGTAATATGTAATTAGTAGCTAATAGTTAAAGTAACACAATAGAATATAAACACACTGAGTGGAGTGTGAAGAATGAAAAAGACATTAATTTCTATGATTTATTAAAAATACATACAATTCATAAATAACTATACAAGCTATATTTACAGTAGTATACATGTATGAAGACATTCTAGCATTCATATGTATTTATGGTTCGTTTATGTAGATGGATCTGTGTAGAATAATCTAAAGAGAAAAGTAGAGGAAACAGAAAAGGTGCAGAGTGGGAAATGAGCAGCAGCCCAAAGCATCTTCAGTAAGACTGTGGAGTCAAACCTGTCCTGAGTCCAGAGGATTTAAAAAGTATTAAAAAAAAATACTGATCTTTACTCATCACACTATGTAATGAAGAAGTATCAACATGTTACAATGTATACAAATAAGTCACACATAGTATCACTTATCTGCAGTTATTTTGTCTATAATCTACAAAGAAATAAACAGCAGTTAACAGAGAAGCAGTAAACATTGTGGCCAGTTGATCGAAAATGTTACTCAAGTGTTTTTCTGGTGTGTGTGTGGGAGGGGGGGGGGTTAATCTGCCACATCAACAACCTCTGATATCAGTTGTGATAGGCTTATAGTTTGTCATAAATTTTAAAAAAGAAGATGCTCTTTCATGAAGGTTGTGGGTGGCTCTTAAAAGAGCCTTTTGGGTAAAGTAAAGCCGGAAGCTTACTTCTTCTTCGGTGCTGCTTTCTTAGCTGCAGGCTTTGCTGCTTTGGGCTTGGCAGCCTTCTTCGCGGCAGGTTTCTTGGCAGCAGCGGGCTTCTTCGCCGCCTTCTTGGGACTCTTGGTCGGCTTCTTGGGGCTCTTAGCTGGTTTCTTGGCCGCTGGGGCTTTCTTCGCCTTCTTCGGGGATTTCTTAGCGACTACTGTCTTCTTAGCTGCAGCCTTCTTGGCTACAGTCTTCTTCGGGCTCTTGACGGGTTTCTTGGCAGCGGGCTTCTTGGCTTTCGGAGCGGGTTTCTTGGCAGCCGGCTTCTTGGCCTTCTCAGCCTTGGCGATCTTGAAGGAGCCGGAGGCCCCGGTCCCCTTGGTCTGGACCAGAGTGCCTTTTTCCACCAGTTTCTTGATGGCGATCTTGACGCGGGTCTTGTTCTTCTCCACGTCGTAGCCTCCGGCAGCCAGGCTCTTCTTGACGGCGGCCAGAGACACGCCGCTCCGCTCCTTGGAGGCGGACACAGCTGTAACGATCAGGTCGCCGACGCTGGGGCCGCTCTTCTTCGGCCTGGGAGCCTTCTTCTTCGCGGCTTTAGCCGGGGCGGGGGCGGGTGCTGGAGCGGTTTCTGCCATTTCTTCTTCTCTCTCTCTCTCTCTCTCTCTCTTGTTGTGCTTCTCACAGCTCTACAGAGTCTGACTGGACTGTTTGTCGGCGCAGAGCAAGAGGCGGGACTTATACACAGCACGAGGACCGTGTAGACTCAACACACACAGCTCTGTCTGTCCTGTTGAAATGTGGCGACACTTGTGTTTTCTCTTCCACATTTTAGGGATAAAAGACACAGATCGGAGCAGTTTTCAAGTGTAACTGTTATTGGAGCAGTGAGAAAACATGTTTCCTCTCGGGATGACGTCATGTTTAGCGCTGAGGAGACTCTCATTTTATTCAGGGAAGCTTCAAACCTCTCTGATACACCGGCACAGTGTTCAGCTCGCAGCGGGTTTTCTTCACATTTCGTCTCCTAAAATGCTTTAAAGTTCTTTAGATGGCAGACAACACTGTTTGTCCAGTAAGCAGATGTGTCTGATGAGGGAATAAAAGTAAAAATACTGTAGTGGTGTGACTTGTTTTGGTTTAATCGGCAGATGTTTTGGTGTCGGTAAACACACTGATGCTGGCGGTGACTTAGGGCGGGTTACATAGACTTCCAGTGAGAAATTAACTTTCTGCACTCATGATTAATGAAACTGAAAAGGCATTTTGTTAAAGTTTGTGATATTCACTGATTGTACCTGAAAGTAGGCTAAACATTTATTTTCTCCAATGCACACAAATGTCACAACTGACTATTATAAACTTCTACTTACTGTAATCCAACTGAGTCCATTAGTCTGAAATATCACTCTGCATTTATTTATGAAAAATACATTTTCAGTGTTTACTCTGTGATTTTATGCAACAGTTGCTTGGAGGTCATTTTAATTTTGGTTCCATTTTTGTCCCTGTTCTTATTTTATCCCAGTACTGAATCTGGTGCAGGTTACAGCGTTTCTGTTTGATACTTAATCAAAATTAAAAACATGTTCTCAGTTTTGGAACTACACTAATTTTTGTCTCAGATTAACAATATTTTCTTATTTCTTGGTGGATAAATTAAGAGGAACATAGAAAATACATTTTAACAGAGGAATTATCTCTTCTGATCAGCTCTGATCACATGGTCTGAATTTGGCACTTTCTTGAACTTGCACTTGATGTCCTTTATCAATCACCCAAATGATGCTTTTTGATGTTTTTACATGCTTATGTTTTATGTAATATTATGTGCTGTCATGTATGGTTGTTGATGTTTTTGATATTCTTTTATGCTCTTTGTGCAAAGCAAATTCCCCCGAGGGGCAATAAAGGTTTCATTCATTCATTCATTCAACCAGACACTGTAATATTAATGTGTCTCTTTCAGGTGTCCATTGTTGATTATCAGTTGTTGTTGTTGTTGTTGTTTCCCCTGTAAATTGTCATTATTAGGTGGCTAGTAGTATTGGTAGCAGTAGTAAACTGCTAATTTGCACAGAGAATCATTCCGGTTCTTCAGTGGGTCTTAGTGTTGCTTTACACAAAGAACCATTAATGTTCCCCTCATCAAGCTTTGATTGATCAAAACAGCCAACAAACTCTCAGTGAAATTAAACCAAAGAAGTAGTTGGAAATGTGATGAGGGCATTATTTCGCAAACATCCCAGTAACAGTTCAGTTAATCATTTAAACTTTTTTTTAACTATCAGAGCGGTTTGTCCATATTTCATTTTTCATTTATTTAAAAATAACAGTATGACAAATATATAAAGCAGTAATAAAATAATAGGCCTGTATATGGTTCCTGAAAGATGATGAAGGCTAGTTAGTATTCCTATATTTCCATATTACAGAGGCTTTGTGTTTCTCTCCCTGGTCAGTAAAAGTGGGAACAGCGCCACGAGCCCATAGACTCCCACGTTGTGGCCAAAAATATATCGCATATTGTTTTAGAACTCCCATGACTTTTGTCCGTTGAGTCCCCTGGTTGCGCCTTTCCTCGTTAGTATAGTGGTGAGTATCCCCGCCTGTCACTTATTTAGAATAAGGCCAATAGTCGGATTATTGCTGTCTATGTAAACATAGTCGATGATGAAGTTTCACTGTCAGATGGAAAAGCTGTGGAAGTCACGAGTTAGACATCAACTGTGAGTTTAGATGATATTCAGGAAAATTAATGAGAATGTGGGGCAACAGAAAGAAATGGTTATCCAGAATGAAAAAGCTGCTTTCTGGATTGACAAAATAACCATCTGCAATGTGTAATGTGTAATAATTTGTTTAATAATAATAATCATTGACTAATAATAATTACAATAGGCTAATTGAATATGAAGGTAGGCTATGTGAGACTTTAATTCTGGAAATGTTTTAGATATTTTTTAAAAAGGTATTTATATTTTATTGACCTAAACTGAGATTTTTTTGATTTTTTTTTTGTTATACTTGTTGCTTTTGTTTTAGATTTTAGTTGTTGTTGTTTTTTTTTATATTCTCTTTTTGGCTTGTGCGATTATTTTGTTTTAGTTGTCAGTTTGATGATTTGAAGATTTTGATTATCCGGTAGCATAGGATATCATTTTTCATTTGTTTTTTTTCCATACACTCCTCACTCACCTTGTCTCTTGACTCACCCACATGTGACTCCAGAGTGAAGAGTCTTACCTCTACACTATCTCTGGACACCACCACGGATGCGCTGGAGGCTGCAGTCTGAACTGATCTGAGGTCTGTGGAAGAGGTTTGGATTCTGCTAGCAAACCATTTTCAATCACATTTGCTTTTCCAGTCTTGGTATTAAACTCATCTGACATTGTGGGATTGTTTTCAACAGAGATTATCTATAGAGATATAGAGAGTGTCTTGTAATCAGAAGGTCCCAGGTTTGAGTCCTGCCCCTTCCCCTCAGTGTTTGCACTGTGAGTAAAGTGTAGAAATGTCCTCAGGCTTCATCAGGCTCCAGGGCATCTGTCTGTTTATTTGATTGATTGATTGATTGATTGATTGATTGATTGATGTGTTTATTTGAGTGTCCTGCACCATTTATGGTGCCCAGCCCATATGGGCTTACAAGACACTAGACAGCAACAACAGCCAGGATGGCCACATGACAAATCATAATATACAGTTCCAAAAATTCAAAAGGAGAACATTTCAAAAACATTTAATTTCCATGACAGAAATGTCCTGTTATGTTGGATACAGTGTTCTCTGTCTTAGTTGCCATGCATTTTTTATAAGTCTTGCTAAGACAAAAATCTCCTAATTAAAGAGCCAACTCAACATATCGCCTTCAGACAATCAAAACAAATCAGGGTTCTTCAACTGAATTTTTTCAAATAGATGATTCCTCAAATCACTGTACATGGGGCAGTGAAACACAAAATGAAATTAGTTATTATTATTATTATTATTATTATTAGTGAGCTGTCATTATTTCAACCAGCAGACATGGTGGAGCTTGTCAGGTTTTGTGCTTTAGGAAGGTCCAATGGTTAGAGAGCTATACTACTAACTATACACTATAAATGGTAAAAGGTAATTAAAAGCTAAGTTAAAAAGAGCTGGCATTTGAAGGAGCTCACTGAACTCGCCTGTTTGATATCTGT
>NC_136007.1:2124938-2202438 GCF_048128805.1 Centroberyx gerrardi | reverse complement strand
GTTTAGAAGAGTCTAAATGCATCAAGAGAGAGTAAAAAAAAATTACTTTCTCTATCCCACCAAGGGTCAGAGGGCTTTTGAAATACACTATAAACAAATATTTTTCATATTCTACAATATATTCAATTCTTGTTCCACCCTATCACAGACAAACCACTTCAGTAGTTTATTATAACATATATGAAACAAACCTAATGTTTTCCTACAAATAGTTTTTAAGATTATTAATCTAATTTAAATATGAATTCAACATGTCAGTGGCCTTAAACCCTATTCTCACAGCACTATTATGTTATTACATAATAATAATGATAATAATACTAATATCACTATAATGGGAACCTCATGTAATTAATGAATCCAGTCAATAGCATATTAAAAATAACGGTATGACATGATAGGCTAGTTAGTATTTCCATATTTCCATATTTCCATATTACAGAGGCTTGGTGTTTCTCTCCCTGGTCAGTAAAAGTGGAAACAGCGCCACCAGCCCATAGACTCCAACGTTGTGGCCAAAAATATATCGCATCCGTACAGTTTTAGAACTCCCATAGAGAATGAATGGACACTAGATGCCGTTAGAAATACAGTATATAAAGAGCGCAGGTCTGATATCATTCATGTCAATATCATCAACACAATCAGCACGAGTCTCTCTGAGTCGAGACAGACAGGATCAGGTCAGATGAGACACAAAGATTGAAAACCACAAGTTGATCCAGTGTGGAGCTACAAGTCTCTGTCTGTCTTTCTTTCTGCAGCGGAAGAAAATGAAACAGAAAAAAATAGTTTCTTATACACATCAGGTGAGTATGTATGCACGTAAACAGGTTTAACGGTTTAAACACGCACACACGCACGCACACACACACACACACACACACACAATGTCACTGAGGAAGAAAGGAAGGCATGAAGGAAGGAAAGAAGGAAGGAGTTTCCTGTCTAAACCCTGTAAGTCCGTGTCCATTCATTCTCTATGGGAGTTCTAAAACTGTACGGATGCGATATATTTTTGGCCACAACATGGGAGTCTATGGGCTCGTGGCGCTGTTCCCACTTTTACCGGCCAGGGAGAGAAACACTAAGCCTCTGTAATATAGAAATATGGACAAACCTGTGATATATGTAAAAAAAAAAAAAAAAAAAAGCACTTCGTAAACTGTGATTTTAGAGAAGTGCTATGAAGTGACTGATTGTTTTACTCAGATACAGAATGGACCATAGAGGAAGAGATCTAATGTTAACAGAGCTGAGACAAGCTGGAGTTCAGGAAATAACGTTGAAGAGTTTACTGACTTTTATGGGTAACAGTGGAGGCAGAAGTTTGTTTAACTTCTTAGAGAAAACAGGATTACTGTGCAGGAAAGGTTTTTTTTTTAATAATATAATGCTTCCATGTTAGTCAGGAGTCGGTTCACTGTGTGTGTTATTATTATTATTAAAATCATTATTATTATTATTTTCATGGGAGGTTTGATGTCATACTGATGCTTGATAGTGAAGTTATGAGGATGTGACCACACCCTCAGGTGAAATGTTCAGACAAGCAGAACTGACGAAGGAGAAAAAGCAGCGTCTTCTCTCTCAGTGTTTCCTCTACAGATGAAGCTAGAAAGTCTCTTTGATTTGATCTGGATGTGAGTTCACCAGGTAAAGACCCTGCAGTTTTTCCACAGGCTCATAATTTACTTGTTACAGTGGTTGTTTTGTGTGTGTGTGTGTGTGTGTGTGTGTGTGTGTGTGCGTGTGTGGAGGGTGGGGTATGTTAGACTTTGCACTGCACTCTGTGCTTTTGAGTGTTGAGCAGTTTTATAAATCTCCGACTAAAAACTGTCAAGGTACTTTTTATAAATCATGTTAAACACATTTGAGTTTGGAGTAAATTGTAGAATTTTAAGTTTCACTTTAGTTTTCACAGCAGTTGTCTCTGTCAGATTGAGTATAATGCTGCTGTTTATTGGTCTGTGTATCGCCAAATGACAGACATGACATGATGCGTACATTTAGACTCAATTTAGATCCATTTCTTTACAATGACCAACTTTTTATTGTAATCTCAACTCATTTCATTGGTGAAATATGCAGGAAGTCTCAGAACTAGTCTGACAGGTTGGATCAGCTTGACTGAAGTGCATTTCATTTCTTCCACTGTTGATTCACCAAGTGAGCAAAACACTGACACCTTGCCAGATACTAAAACACACTTCCTTTCACTCAACTCCCTTTTGCTCAGTCCATGTCCCAGAGGCTTAAGATGAACCTGCTCAGTGTATTTGATGTAAAGGGCAGCTGGTCTGAGTATTACTACACTCTGTATATGTGAAATGGTACTGACAGGAAGAATCAGCCTTTGAAATAATATATCCTGTGATGGAAACCTTGTTGTCATGAATCAGCCCAGTGTGTTTGTGTAAAGGTGTTCGCTCTACTATGAGTCAGTCTGAGGAGAGAGAGGAGGGGCTCCCTCCCTCTAAAACCACTCTGTCTGGGGAACATGACAGCCGGACCAAAGCTAAGAGGTAAGATGAGGATCTCTAACTGTCCATGACTGTTCTCCATCTCAGAGCTCAGCAGTGAAATCATTACAGCATCATTATTCAGAGTAAAAGCTCTGTCTCTGTTGTGTTGAAGCCCAGTCCAGCAGGAGAGACCAGACTCCCCTGAACCCAGCTGTGTGTCCATGAAGAGTGACTGGTCTATGGAGCCACCTTTAACATTTAAAGATAAATATCCTTCTGAAAATAAGTAAGTCATTATTTTCTCTGTATGGTAGGATTAATAAAAACATGAAATTGTCTTCTTCATAAAGACACAGATACCTTCACTATATTCATAATATGTTTCTCTCAGGATCCAGCAGGAGAGACCAGACCCCCCTGAACCCAGCTGTGTGTCCATGAAGAGCGACCGGTCTATGAAGAAACCTATTGCCTTCAAAGATGGACGCTATAGTGTCTTACCTTTTCTCAGTAGAGTATATGCTACTGAGAAAAGGTAAGAATTAAAATAACTAGATAGTTTAGGACACTTTTCTTCATTACATTTACAAGGAAATGTTCTGTGTATCAGACACACACAGTTACTTGTAAATTTGATGGAAATCATTTAGCACAATTGATGAAAATGTTCAAATTTCAAAGCAGCTAACTTTGAGAGAGCAGTCAGAGCGAGCAGAGCTGCACCGCTGATCCTTTCAGCTGAACCTGCAGAGGTTAATGCTCTGAAGATAGAAAACTTCCTGGATATGAATTACAAAGACAGGACACTTAACATGTACTTTAACTTTTGATACTTACAGTGAAATTAATGGTAATACTTTCACTCTTTCTTTAGTGGCGATTTTTTCACCTGAGAAAAGTTTGAATGAAAAACTTATATTTTCATCAACTGAGTATTATTTTATCAGAGTGGTTCAGCTTTTACTTAAAGTGGAGGATTTGTGTGGTTCCACAGTGTCTTTAATATGATTCTTCACTTTGGTAGAACATTTCCACTGTTGATCAAACACTCCTCCATATCAGTTCAGCAGCAGTCTGCCTCCAACATCAGCTGCTCTGGGATCTACTGTCACCACTGATCCAGCTCTCAGTGTTGATCATGGAAAACAGGCAACACTACGTAATTCAATTTCTACATCATCAAAAATTACAAGCAAGCAACATAAATGAGAGCAAAGGTCAGGGTCTTGGTGCCTTGACAATATTCCTGTTATCCTAGAATGATCATGTAAGAGGGAGTAGGATAAGAGTTACGGTGAGAGATAGGAGGAATTTGTTTAGACAGCAAATGGAGTGAGAGGAGAAATCATTCAGTGGGAAGAGAGCAGCATGAGCTACTTAAAGCATAAAAGCTTATTACACTTTGGTGTGACAATACTTTTCTTTTTGATACCCACCTGGTAGTTTTGGGGTATCCACAAGCTGTTGTGGCTGGTTGACTAAAAAGTAAATGTCCCACCCTGCTGATCTTTCTCTCTGTCTATCAGGAAACAGCAGAGACCAGACTCCCCTGAACCCAGCTGTGTGTCCATGAAGAGCGACCGGTCTATGAAGAAACCCATTGATTTCAAAGATGGACATCACTCTATTGATCTAAGGTAATTATTTAAAACTGATGATAACAGATAGGTTTGCTGTTGTCAGAGTTAGGGTTTAGTTGTTTGTTCACTCATCAGATATAGAATCGGTCCGGTCCTTCATACTCTGTGGATTGAGATTCCTCTTTCAAAACATCACATCCAATAATCAGAGCAGCATTTACAGTGAAGTTCATCATGATAGAAAACAACACCTTTAACAACCTGTGCGTGTCTGTGTGTGTGTGTATGTGTGTGTGTGTGTGTGTGTGTGTGTGCGCGTATGTGTGTGTGTGTGTGTGTAGGTGTGTGTGTGTGTGTGTGTGTGTGTGACATTATATGACCTAATACATCATGTCTTCTCCACAGAGTCCACCAGAAGAGGTCAGAGGTTCCCAGTGGTCAGTCTGCCCAGGAGCATCAAACAGACCTGGACTCCATATTTATGGTGTGTAAATGTACATCAGCACCTTGTACTTCACCATCAAGTGAAATGCAAAACAACCATTCTGGTCATTACAGTCTCCATGCTGCACTCTTTAGATCAGTGGGCTTTCAGTCTCTGCAAGATGGATTTGATTTTGTGTTTTGTGTTTGATTTTGTGTCCAGATTTTAGTATAGAAGTTTAATTTGTATATTATATTCTGTTCCAGCTGCTTGAGGAGAACATCATCACCTTTGTGAAGAACGAGCTGAAAAGGTTCCAGAGGGTTCTGAGTCCAGATTACCCACAATGCTTAGAGAGGCAGAGGGAGGATGAGGAGGTGGTGGACGGTGAGGAGGAAGAGCAGAGGAGGAGCAGCAGAGAGGCTTTTCTGCAGATCACACTGCAGTTCCTGAGGAGAATGAAGCAGGAGGAGCTGGCTGACTCTCTGCAGAGCAGTAAGAGGCTTTTAACAGGTTTAACATGATGGGGAGGGGAGATGGTGGAAAATGGAAATGTTTGAATTTCTAACCTCTGCTGTAAATACAGACATTTCTAAAACTACACATCTTCAATAACAGATTGGAAGGTAAATGAGCACAATCCCCATCTGGTTAAATTATTGATTTGTTAATGTCTGTGTAAAATGCTGAACACAGTGGTTTACGTTAAAAAAAACAACACACCAAAAGTTGCCTTTCACATTTAGCTGCACACACAGTCAGGACCCGTTTTTCCACCCATCAGTAATGAGCTAAATCGATGCCATGGAATCGACACCAGTAAATATTCACATTTCTCACATTTAATAAAACATCAATTTATTGATGTTATTTGTTGTTTTTTCTTTCAGAAACTCTTGCTGCAGCGTGCCAACGTGAATTCAAATCTAATCTGAAGGATAAGTTTCAGTGTGTGTTTGAGGGGATTGCTAAAGCAGGAAACCCAACACTTCTGAATCAGATCTACACAGAGCTCCACATCACAGAGGGAGGGAGTGGAGAGGTCAATGATGAACATGAGATCAGACAGATTGAAGCAGCATCCAGGAAACCAGCGAGACCAGAAACAACAATCAAATGCGAAGACATCTTTAAACCCTTACCTGGAAGAGACAAACCAACCAGAACATTGATGACAAAGGGAGTGGCTGGCATTGGGAAAACAGTCTTAACACAGAAGTTCACTCTGGACTGGGCTGAAGACAAAGCCAACCAGGATATACAGTTCACATTTCCATTCACTTTCCGAGAGCTGAATCTGCTAAAAGGGAAAAAGTACAGCTTGGTGAAACTTCTTCATCACTTCTTTATTGAGACCAAAGAAGCAGGAATCTGCAGGTTTGACAAGTTCCAGGTTGTGTTCATCTTTGACGGTCTGGATGAGTGTCGACTTCCTCTAGACTTCCAGAACAACGAGATCCTGACTGATGTTACAGAGTCAACCTCAGTGGATGTGCTGCTGACAAACCTCATCAAGGGGAAACTGCTTCCCTCTGCTCGCCTCTGGATAACCACACGACCTGCAGCAGCCAATCAGATTCCTCCTGAGTGTGTTGACATGGTGACGGAGGTGAGAGGCTTCACTGACCCACAGAAGGAGGAGTACTTCAGGAAGAGATTCAGAGATGAGGAGCAGGCCAGCAGAAACATCTCCCACATCAAGACTTCACGAAGCCTCCACATCATGTGCCACATCCCAGTCTTCTGCTGGATCACTGCTACAGTTCTGGACCATGTGTTGAAAACAGATGAGAGAGGAGACCTGCCCAAGACCCTGACTGAGATGTACATCCACTTCCTGGTGGTTCAGTCCAAACAAGGAAATGTCAAGTATCATGGGAGAGCTGAGACAGATCCACTCTGGAATACAGAGACCAGGAAGATGATTTTCTCTCTGGGAAAACTGGCTTTTGAGCAGCTGGAGAAAGGCAACCTGATCTTCTATGAAGCTGACCTGACAGAGTGTGGCATTGATATCAGAGCAGCCTCAGTGTACTCAGGAGTGTTCACACAGATCTTTAAAGAGGAGCGTGGGCTGAACCAGGACCAGGTCTTCTGCTTTGTCCATCTGAGCATTCAGGAGTTTCTGGCTGCTGTTCATGTCATCGTCTCATTCATCAACTCTGGTGTCAATCTGCTGTCAGAACCACAATCGACATCCTGGTGGTCTACACTGTTAACAGACAAGTCTAAACTAAATCACCTCTACCAGAGTGCTGTGGACAAGGCCTTACAGAGTCCAAATGGACACCTGGACTTGTTCCTCCGCTTCCTCCTGGGTCTTTCACTGCAGACCAATCAGACTCTCCTACAAGGCCTGCTGACACAGACAGGAAGTAGGTCACAGACCAATCAGGAAACAGTCCAGTACATCAAGAAGAAGATCAAGAAGAATCCTACTCCAGAGAGAAGCATCAATCTGTTCCACTGTCTGAATGAGCTGAATGACCGTTCTCTAGTGGAGGAGATCCAACAGTACCTGAGATCAGGAAGTCTCTCCACAATCGAACTCTCCCCTGCTCAGTGGTCGGCTCTGGTCTTCATCTTACTGTCATCAGAAGAAGAGCTGGACGTGTTTGACCTGAAGAAATACTCTGCTTCAGAGGAGGCTCTTCTGAGGCTGCTGCCAGTGGTCAAAGCCTCCAATAAATCTGTGTAAGTGTATAGATAACTCGATATATTAAATACATAATATGATCTATATGTATATATATATATATATACATATAGATCATATTATGTATTTAATATATCGATAAATATATATATATATATATATATATATATATATATATATATATATATATATATATATACATACATTGTGTCATGCAAAATTAATGGCCCATCCCACATGAGATTATATAACACAGTGTTTTGCAAACAAAAAATCACCATATAGGGCAAGGCTGGGAGCCCTGGGTGGGTACTACATTTCTAAAACTAGAAAGTAGTTTTATTGTTCTGTAGTTTATTTCTTTATGGAATAAACGTGGTCAATACAAGCCCTGGCCTTATGGAAGCCATTCTGCTCTTCTGCCAGCAGATGTCTCTTTTCCAAGAAGACCATTAAAGACTCTCATTGAGTATGGAGGAATGCTACATTTTATAAACAGTGCTAAGCAAACTAATACCTCTATAATTAAGTGGAACTCTGGAGTCATCTTTATGTGATTTTGGAATTGGACTTAATATATATATGTATGCATATATATATATTAAGTCCAATATATATATATATACATAGATAGATATATATATATATATATATATATATATTTTTTTTTTTTTTTTTTTTTTTTTTTTTTCAAAGTTCTTGTTCATCTTCATCACTAACTCTTCTTCAGGCTAAGCAGCTGTCAGCTGTCAGAGAGAAGCTGTGAAGCTCTGGCCTCAGTTCTCAGCTCCCAGTCCTCTAGTCTGAGAGAGCTGGACCTGAGTAACAACGACCTGCAGGATTCAGGAGTGACGCTGCTCTCTGCTGGACTGGGGAGTCCAAACTGTAGACTGGAAACTCTCAGGTCAGGATTCCTCAACATGTTCAAAACATGACCAGTTAAATCCTGCTTCACATGGCTCTTAACTCATGTCAGTGAATAATCAGAATCAGACGATTGTGTATTTACAGGTGTACAATTTGTATGGAATTGTGTTTAGAGAGTCAGTGAAAGACGGGGATTATTTGTAAGCCCCACTGCCATGGGGAAGAAACTGTTGTGGTGTCGTGAGGTTCTGGTCTTGATAGACCTAAAAATAAACACGTGACCTGTGTAGGATTTTTCTGCTCATGTGATTCTCAAACCAGTTGTGATACCAACATTTAGCTCTACTTTCTATGTTCTGTGAACGGCTTTCCCTGATTATATTTCATTATCTCCTCTCATTGCTTCCTCTGTTGTTGAGACCTAAAATACCAGAAAGCACTTCTAAGGTTCTGTCACAAATTCAGTCAAGAACTCTCAGACTGGACCAAATAAAAACACAAAGAAGATCATGTGATCAACTATTTGTATTTGTGATGGTCAGTGTTTGCTAGCATTAGACTGCAGTATCCCAATTAATTTGAGAGTAATGTACTAATGAGGAAATCTAACATGTACCTGTAGTGTACCTTGTTGTCTGTGTGTGTGTGTGTGTGTGTGTGTGTGTGTGTGTGTGTGTGTGTGTGTGTGTGTGTGTGTGCAGGCTGTCATTCTGTCTGCTCACAGAGGAAGGCTGTGCTTCTCTGGCCTCAGCTCTGAGCTCCAACCCCTCCCATCTGAGAGAGCTGGACCTGAGCTACAATCATCCAGGAGCCTCAGGAGTGAAGCTGCTCTCTGCTGGACTGGAGGATCCACACTGGAGACTGGACTCTCTCAGGTCTGGAGAGGCAACGTCTGCTAGAAGGCTGAGAGTTGGCACACATTTTCTCTGTCACACTGAGAAGATGAGGAATACTGTTTAATGTTTAATGGAGGATATGAGTGGAAATCCTTCATATTGAAGGTTATTAAATGTCCATGTTTCCATCATCAAAGAGAATCTGCTGGTCTGACTTTGTTTATTCCCCCAGTGTGGACCATGGTGGAGTGCAGAGGTTGAAACCAGGTGTGAGGAAGTGTAAGTGTGTATTTAGTTTCATTCATGAAAACACAGCAACACACATTCAGTTATTTACATGGTGTAGTTGCAGTTTCTTCTGTATGTCCTGAGCTGCTTTTAACTGTTGAACCCCCAAAAAACATATAGCTGATGTGTGACTACAAAAACATTCTTTACTCCATGATCTTAATTTTACTATTTATCTAATTATACAAGAATAAAATCCAGTGAAGCACTGTCTGCAAAAGCAAATAGTTTGCTCTCAAGTTCAACAGCTTTTTCTCTCCACTAAATTCAACAAGCATGATGATGTTTATTATGAACGAATGAGTGAGGAGCATCAATTTTAGGCAATTCAGAAGATCCTGAAATCCTGAATAAAGTGCTATCTTATCTTTTTGCTATCTTATATGCATGAAGCATTTTGTGAATATAGGTTACACTAACCAAATAAGTTTGGAAATAATAGTAACACAGAATTGTCATCATATCTATAACGAAATATATAAAGTCTAAATCTAATTTAGTTTTTGTATAAATGGCTGTTAATGATAGAAAGTTCATTTACACAGTAGTATGTGACGTCCATTCATTCAAATCCTGCTGTGAATAAAGAGGATGGCCGACACAATGTGTCATCATGAAAGCGTTGAGAAATTAATTATCAAACTGTTAATAATTCAACAAATAATAAACACAACAGGTGTATTAGATGAGAAGCTGCTGCTGTATTGAGTCTTGTTCTCTCATCAGATGCCTGTGAACTCACACTGGACCCAAACACAGCACACAGAAACCTCTTCCTGTCTGAAGACAACAGGAAGGTGACAGTGGTGGAAGAGGAGCAGCCATATCCTGATCACCCAGAGAGATTTGACTACTGGTATCAGCTGCTGTGTAGAAATGGTCTGACTGGTCACTGTTACTGGGAGGTCGAGAGGAAAGGACTGATTCATATAGGAGTGACTTACAGAGGAATCAGCAGGAGAGGAACCAGTGTTGACTGCTGGATTGGAGGGAATGAAAAGTCCTGGAGTCTGTACTGCTCTGATGATTATTACTCTGCCTGGCACAATAACAGAAGAACAGACATACGTTCCTCCTCCTCTGACTCTGATAGAGTAGCAGTGTATCTGGACTGGTCTGCTGGCTCTCTGTCCTTCTACAGAGTTTCCTCTGACACACTGATCCACATCCACACCTTCCACTCCACATTCACTGAACCACTCTACCCTGGGTTTGGGCTCTGGTCTGAGTTTGGTTCCTCAGTGTCTCTTGTCAGATAGAGGAGGGAGAGAGAAACACTCACACTGCTGACCAAAGACAGCTGCTGAGATGATAGTTCAATCTGGACAGGATCACACACACACACACACACACACACTTAAAAACAGAATATTATTAATGTTTGTATTTTCATATGTATTTTCATTGTATATTTCATAAGTTTACTACTCATTTCACTGTAAACAAACAGTCCATCACTGTAAATAGAGTGTATTCTGTGTGTTTGGTAACTGAACAGGGTTTTAACATCACACATGTACAGGAACATGGACATTTTATATGGAAAGTGAAATAAATCAGATATTTAACCAGAAAGAATCAAGTTGTTGTTCATATGAGAGTCTGCTTTTGATGATTGACAGGTTAAAATATCTTCCCTTTGGACTTTAATTGAATTAATCTCACCACTCCCAGCTAAGCATCTGTCTTGTTTTCTACAATTGTTTCCCAGAAATAAAGTTAAATGAACATTAGATTTAGATTAGATTATTTATTTAATGACCACACAGCCAGGCTGTTGGAATTTGTTTTCAATACATTAAGCAGGTTCCAACATAGAAACATCATCAACAACATCAGTACATCATACAATCAATACAATATACAGTACAAGACCCACATCACAGTACAGTAAACATAACATGTATTGCATAACGTTTCATGGCCATAACAGCATAGACAATAATGGAATTTGTCAGAGGGAGTTCAGAGTTCGTATGGCAGTTGGAAAGAAGCTGTTTTTAAAACGGGTTGTTTTGGTGAGCAGAGAACTGTAGCGCCTCCCAGAGGGCAACAGCTGGAAAACATGGTGTGCTGGGTGAGTGGGGTCAGAAATTATTTTTCTTGTCCTTTTCACTGTCCGTTTGTGATGAAGTGATTCGACTGATTGGAGGGGGATACCAATGATTTTGGATGATTTGTTGACAATGCGCTGTAATTTATTCCGGGAGTGAGTGTCCAAACTGCTGTACCAGACTGTTATGGATGAAGTGAGGATGCTTTCTATGATGGCTGAATAGAAACGGAGCAGGAGATGTTTCCTCACTCTGAATTTCTTGAGCTGACGGAGAAAGAATAGTCTTTGCTGGGCTTTTTTAAAGATGTGGTCTGTGTTGATCTTCCATTTAAGATTATTGCTTATGTGAGTGCCAAGAAATTTGAATGAGTCAGTGATGGATATGGGTTCGCCAGAGATGAGTACAAGGGTTTTGGAGTTTGACTTGCATCTGAAGTCAATAATGAGTTCTTGAGTTTTTGATGAGTTGAGTAGAAGGTTATTGTCTGTGCACCAGGTAACTGCACGGTTTATCTGTGCACGGTATTCTGTTTCGTTGTTGTTTAAGATGAGTCCTGTGATGGTTGTGTCGTCCGCATATTTGTAGATATTGACGGAGCTGTAGTGGGATGTGAGATGGTTTGTGTAGAGGTACAGAGGGTGAGATGTGGAGTTGTTTATCTTTACTCTCTGTTGCCTGTTCCAGAGGAAGCTACGGATCCAGTGACAGATGCAGGGGTCAATGTTCATGTCCAGTAGTTTATTGAAGAGTTTGACCGGGTTAATTGTATTGAAGGCAGAGCTGAAGTCTATGAACAGGATGCAGGCGTAGGTGTTGGGGGTCTCCGGGTGTTGCAGCATGTGATGGATAGCTGAATTGACTGTATCCTCCACAGACCTGTTGGCTCTGTAAGCAAACTGATATGGATCCATGAGGGGAGTGGTGCTGGTTTTCAGGTGAGTGAGGATGATGCGCTCAAATGACTTCATGGCCATGGATGTAAGGGCAATCGGTCTGTAGTCATTGAGGCAGGAGATATTGCTGGTCTTAGGCACGGGGATGATGGTGGATTGTTTGAAGCAGTGGGGCACTGAACATTGGCAGAGGGAGGTGTTAAAAGTGTTGGTGAAAACAGGGGCCAGTTCCACAGCACAGTGATGGAGCACAGTTGGGCTGATGCTGTCTGGGCCGGCTGCTTTATTTTTCCTCAGTCTTCTGAAGGTGGTCCTCACCTCTTCCTCCTGATTGTAGAAGGGGGGGGATGGAGGAGGAGTGGGGAGTGAAGGTGGTGGGACTGGTGACTGTTCGAACCTCCCATAGAAAATGTTGAGTTTGTCCGGGAGCTGATTGTCATTAACAGGTGTGGGGGTAGGTCTCTTTTTGTAGTTGGTGATGCCCTGAAGTTTTTTCCAGATGATTCTTGTGTCATTGGTTGAGATTTGTTGTTCTAGTTTTGTGGCATAATTGGATTTGGCTTTTCTTATTGCAGACCTTAGTATATATTTGGCAGCCATGTAATCCTCCTTATTTCCCATTATGTAGGCAGAGTTTTTCTCCTTCCTTAATATTTGGATTTCTTTGGTGAACCAGGGTTTATTGTTGTTGTGGAGCTTCGCTGTTTTTGTTGGGATACATAGTTGTTCACAGAAATGAACAACTGCTGCACGGAATACGTCCCAATCAGTGCTCTCGAAGCAATTTTTCAGCTTCTCGATGGCGTCTGTGGACCAGGACCTAACGGATTTTGAGGATGTCTTGTTGGATTTAAGTTTCTGTTTGTACTTCGGAATGAGCAGCAGCATTGCGTGGTCGGACTTCCCCAATGGAGCTCTCGCGAATGCACGGTAAGCCTCTTTGAATGGAGTATAGCAGTGGTCCAATGTGTTGTTCCCTCTGCTGGGGCAGGTTACTTGTTGATGGTAGCTAGGGAGTTCAGAGGACAGGTTGGTGTGGTTGAAGTCGCCTAACACAATTACTGCAGCATCGGGGTGTGAACTTTCCAAAGAGAAGATGTAACTGGCTAGTTCGCCTATGGTGGAGTTAGCGTTAGCCTCCGGTGGTATGTAAACACCGACCATGATAATCGAGGCAAATTCTCTGGGAAGGTAGGAGGGTCTGCATTTGACAGTGAGGTACTCTAAGTGTGGGGAGCATACATGGCTGAGTACTGTGGAGTTTGTGCACCAGCGATGGTTGATCATAATGCATATGCCGCCGCCTTTAGACTTGAACGATAGTTTGACTGACCTGTCGGCTTGGTAGAGTGTAAATCCTGGAAGCGTTACCACTTGGTCGGGCACTGTTTGGTCTAGCCAGGTTTCAGTCAGGCAGATGGCAGAGCAGTCGCTGTAGTCTCTGTTAGATTGGATCAGAAGGAGAAGTTCGTCCATTTTATTCCTGAGAGATCTGACATTAGACAGCAAAAGAGCTGGGAGTGGTGGGCGATATAGGCGCCTCCTGAACCTGGAGAGGATACCGGTGCGCCTACTCCGTTTCCCGGACATCAGCCATGGCGTTGGGAGGCCGGGTGAGTTGTTACAAGGCCGTATTTCCTCAGGTAAAAAGGTGGATGGTTCCAGAACTCCATTTGAGCTATAGCTGAGGTTTAGTAGCTCCCATCGGGTGTACTGGATTATACTTGACACTTTACAAACAAATAACGCAGACATAAGTACGAGACACAGGAACACAGCTTGTACTGGGGCGAGCCTCACGGCCGCCATGTTGCCCAGGTGTAGCATTGTTTGATCTTCTTCTCAAGCAAGCATAGTTTTAAACATAATTTGTGGACTTTAATATGTACTTATGTTTCCTTAAAATAAACAGATATATTTTTAAGTTGTTTTATAAGTTGTGTCTCTTCTGTCAAGGCAGACCTGGTCAAGAAAGCAGCATCATGACAAACATAAAAGTCACAGACAAACATCATACAACAATGTAAGAAAACAAAATACAAAGTCACCTTAAAGAAAGAGCAGAGTCACATTTTGTGTAAAAGTTTTCCAACAGGCAGTCGACCAACATCCAACCAGCAGCTGATGGACCAAACCTATTTAAATCCTGACCAATCAAAGCAAAGACAGCTCCTCATTGAGTCTGACACAAGATCAGTCATGTCAGAGGATTGCATTCTGATTGATCTTCAGAAATCATAACATAACATTTTTTTATATTTCATAATTTGAAGAATAAAAACCTAAATGTTAATTCTGGTTGAATGTCCCTTTAATCAGAGATGAAGAGTAGTATAGACACTTTGGTGGACCGAAGACTTTGAGTCCACTTCATTTACAAGCAAATCCTGTTTTTATTTCTTTATTTTTTTAGTCCATTCTGTGTATCTAGAATTCATATATAAAGAAACAATGAAATAATATATTTATGGCTCCTGAAAGATGACAGGCTAGTTAGTATTCCCATATTTCCATATTACAGAGGCTTGGTGTTTCTCTCCCTGGTCGTTAAAAGAGGGAACAGCGCCACCAGCCCATAGACTCCCACGTTGTGGCCAAAAATATATTGCATCCGTACAGTTTTAGAACTCCCATAGAGAATGAATGGACACTAGATGCCGTTAGAAATACAGTATATAAAGAGCGCAGGTCTGATATCATTCATGTCAATATCATCAACACAATCAGCAGCTTGGACTAAAAATAGAAACAGGTAATCAAGACCAAAAAATCTCTTCTGTTCTTCCATCAGTGCCAAAACTTCAAATTCTATCATTTTCGAACAAACTTAGTCAGAAGTTAATGTAATCAAAAACTGCTATAGATAGATAGAATAGAAGAATTAGAAGATAAAAAGATGCTTCATTAATCACCAGAGGAAACTGAGAAAATTCAGCTTAATAATAAAGACAGAAATATGAAAGTCAATACAATGTAAAGAAGCAGCACAACAGATTTTTCATGGTTTACACAGACATGAAGTGGGAAAACTCTGCTCTGCCCCCTAGTGGTCAGACACGGCAGTAATCTGTCAGAGAGAGTTGGCCGCTCGGTCTGTCCGGTCAGAGAAAACTGTTTCCACGAGTCTCTCTGAGTCGAGACAGACAGGATCAGGTCAGATGAGACACAAAGACTGAAAACCACAAGTTGATCCAGTGTGGAGCTACAAGTCTCTGTCTGTCTTTTTTCTGCAGCGGAAGAAAATGAAACAGAAAAAAAGAGTTTCTTATACACATCAGGTGAGAATGTATGCCCGTAAAAAGGTTTAACGGTTTGAAAAAGCACGCGCACACACACACACACACACACACACACACACACACACACACACACACACACACACACACACAATGTCACTGAGGAAGAAAGGAAGGTATGAAGGAAGGAAAGAAGGAAGGAGTTTACTGTCTAAACCCTCTAAGTCCGTGTCCTTTCATTCTCTATGGGAGTTCTAAAACTGTACGGATGCAATATATTTTTGGCCACAACATGGGAGTCTATGGGCTGGTGGCGCTGTTCCCACTTTTACCGGCCAGGGAGAGAAGCACTAAGCCTCTGTAATATAGAAATATGGACAAACCTGTGATATATGTAACAGAAAATAAATAAATAAATAAAAAAGTATATGTACATATGTTTATTATTTTCATCTCCCTCATATATATTTTACTACACTTGTTTAGGCCTTTTTAAAAAGCACTTAGTAAACTGTGATTTTAGAGAAGTGCTATGAAGTGACTGAATTATATATACCATACTATACTATATTACCAGACCGTTTCTGATTAAAACAAAACAGCTTATGAGTTGACAGCTTTTCAAGACAGAGCTTCATCATTCTGTTCGCGGTCCCTCACTAGTTCAAAGTCAATGTAACTCAACCACAGCAGAATGGTCTCTCCCTCTCTCTAATCAGCTGTGTGACAAATGCAATCCTGCGAGATCAGGCAAACAAGATGGTGTTTTTCCTTGATGAGGATTACAATTTCAGTGTTCTAAATTAATGGATGTATTAGTCGACACAATCCACAGCAGAAAATAGTAATCATCAGATAGAATACAATGTTTCATTTTCGCGCAATTTGAACAATTGCCTATACAGTAGGTACTCGCGTGTGCCGCATAATAAATACAAAGTGGGAAACTGTTGCGGGTATAATAATCTATTTCAACATTCAAAGGGTCTTAGATAAAGATTTCAAAACTGTCATGATCATCCAGACGTTAGTCACCCTCCACACCTAATATCAGTCATTTCAACTCTCTATTTTAACGTCTCTCACTATCCTCTATGTTGAAAACTGTCAATGGAAGGTTTTGAAGGAATTAAAGGAAAAATGACAAAATGCTTAGAGATGAAATAGCATACCAATATTATATGCTATCATATATGTTTGTTTTAATGTAATAAATTATTTTAAAATGTCAGTAGTGTAACCTAATGTAACCAGAGCAGCCTATATTTTTAGGAAAGAGGTTGAAAAGAAAAACATACCTGCAGCTCACAAAGGTAGCAATAACTAGTGATTGGTGGACACACACTATATTACAGTCATATTCCCATTAAGTTAGTGAAGACCAACAGAAACAGAAACTTCTCAAGTATCAACAACTACCAGACATTTACAGTATCTATACCAATTGGTCCCATCATCATGTTTTGTCTGAGAAAATAATTTAATTTTATCAACAAAACTATTTTGTTAAATATTTTTTGCCCAAACTAATATAAAAGTAGTACTGATCATTTTTTTTAACAACATGTATTTTGCACTCAAAAGTGTATTGATAAGTCTTGGTATCGATAAGCAGTATCAATAGTGGTATTGGTATTAATAACCATACCCATCCCTAGTTGTAGAGACTAACTAACGACTCGCCATTGTACCCCTTTCTCTCTTGTTTTAAGCACTTCTTTCATGGTGACTCGACTTGACTTGCTTGAGTCTAAACACAGTGACTTGGGACTTGCTTGAGACTTGAAGGTTAAGACTTGAGACTTGCTTGTGACTTGCACATGTGTGACTTACTCCCACCTCTGGCAGCAGGCAGCACTACGCTGGGTCCCAGCAGGTTTCACTGTTAATGCTGTCTAAGCTAAGGTAGAAGAAGAGACTGTCGGTCCCCAGCTGGACGGTGCTCTGGTTGGTCATATGACTGTGAGAAGAAATAGATTTTGAGTTTGGATTTGAAGATTTCTACAGCTGTGGAGGGTGGCAGGTCAGAAATGTCAGGAATACTGGGATGGAGATGACAAGGGAAGACATACTGTGTTTATGTTATACAAAATAAAGTTGGCATAGTAAAGAGTAGAGGAAAAAACAGAAAGGAGGAGATCATAATATAAAGAAATTGAGAATTGGACATAGCAGGTTAAATAAAACGTTACATATTGTAAGGAAACATCCAACTAGTTAATGTGAGTTTTGTCCAGAGGAGTCAGTGCAGCCTAATTGTTTTACTCAGATACAGAATGGACCATAGAGGAAGAGATCTAATGTTAACAGAGCTGAGACAAGCTGGAGTTCAGGAAATAACGTTAAAGAGTTTACTGACTTTTATGGGTAACAGTGGAGGCAGAAGTTTGTTTAACTTCTTAGAGAAAACAGGATTACTGTGCAGGAAAGTTTTTTTTTTTTAATAATATAATGCTTCTATGTTAGTCAGGAGTCGGTTCACTGTGTGTGTTATTATTATTATTAAAATCATTATTATTATTATTATTATTTTCATGGGAGGTTTGATGTCATACTGATGCTTGATAGTGAAGTTATGAGGATGTGACCACACCCTCAGGTGAAATGTTCAGACAAGCAGAACTGACGAAGGAGAAAAAGCAGCGTTTTCTCTCTCAGTGTTTCCTCTACAGATGAAGCTAGAAAGTCTCTTTGATTTGATCTGGATGTGAGTTCACCAGGTAAAGACCCTGCAGTTTTTCCACTGGCTGATAATTTACTTGTTACAGTGGTTGTTTTGTGTGTGTGTGTGTGTGTGTGTGTGTGTGTGCGTGTGTGGAGGGGGGGGGGTATGTTAGTCTTTGCACTGCACTCTGTGCTTTTGAGTGTTGAGCAGTTTTATAAATCTGTGACTAAAAACTGTCAAGTTACTTTTTATAAATATTGTTAAACACATTTGAGTTTGGAGCAAATTGTAGAATTTTAAGTTTCACTTTAGTTTTCACAGCAGTTGTCTCTGTCAGATTGAGTATAATGCTGCTGTTTATTGGTCTGTGTATCGCCAAATGACAGACATGACATGATGCGTACATTTAGACTCAATTTAGATCCATTTCTTTACAATGACCAACTTTTTATTGTAATCTCAACTCATTTCATTGGTGAAATATGCAGGAAGTCTCAGAACTAGTCTGACAGGTTGGATCAGCTTGACTGAAGTGCATTTCATTTCTTCCACTGTTGATTCACCAAGTGAGCAAAACACTGACACCTTGCCAGATACTAAAACACACTTCCTTTCACTCAACTCCCTTTTGCTCAGTCCATGTCCCAGAGGCTTAAGATGAACCTGCTCAGTGTATTTGATGTAAAGGGCAGCTGGTCTGAGTATTACTACACTCTGTATATGTGAAATGGTACTGACAGGAAGAATCAGCCTTTGAAATAATATATCCTGTGATGGAAACCTTGTTGTCATGAATCAGCCCAGTGTGTTTGTGTAAAGGTGTTCGCTCTACTATGAGTCAGTCTGAGGAGAGAGAGGAGGGGCTCCCTCCCTCTAAAACCACTCTGTCTGGGGAACATGACAGCTGGACCAAAGCTAAGAGGTAAGATGAGGATCTCTAACTGTCCATGACTATTCTCCATCTCAGAGCTCAGCAGTGAAATCATTACAGCATCATTATTCAGAGTAAAAGCTCTGTCTCTGTTGTGTTGAAGCCCAGTCCAGCAGGAGAGACCAGACTCCCCTGAACCCAGCTGTGTGTCCATGAAGAGTGACTGGTCTATGGAGCCACCTTTAACATTTAAAGATAAACATCCTTCTGAAAATAGGTAAGTCATTATTTTCTCTGGATGGTAGGATTGATAAAAAGCAGAATTGTCTTCATAAAGACACAGATACCTTCACTATATTCATAATATGTTTCTGTCAGGATCCAGCAGGAGAGACCAGACTCCCCTGAACCCAGCTGTGTGTCCATGAAGAGTGACTGGTCTATGGAGCCACCTTTACAATTTAAAGATAAATATCATCCTGAAAATAAGTAAGTCATTATTTTCTCTGGATGGTAGGATTAATAAAAGCATGAAATTGTCTTCTTCATAAGGACACAGATACCTTCACTATATTCATAATATGTTTCTGTCAGGATCCAGCAGGAGAGACCAGACTCTCCTGAACCCAGCTGTGTGTCCATGAAGAGCGACCGGTCTATGATGGAACATATTATCTTCAAAGATGGACATCACTCTACTGAGAAAAGGTAAGAATTTAAAATAACTAGATAGTTTAGGACACTTTTCTTCATTACATTTACAAGGAGATGTTCTGTTTTAATTCTGTGTATCAGACAAACACAGTTACTTGTAAATTTGATGGAAATCACTTAGCACAGAAAATGTGATCAATTGATGAAAATGTTCAAATTTCAAAGCAGCTAACTTTGAGAGAGCAGTCAGAGCGAGCAGAGCTGCACCGCTGATCCTTTCAGCTGAACCTACAGAGGTTAATGCTCTAAAGATAGAAAACTTCCTGGATATGAATTACAAAGACAGGACACTTAACATGTACTTTAACTTTTGATACTTACAGTGAAAATAATGGTAATACTTTCACTCTTTCTTTGGTGGAGATTCTTTCACCTGAGAAAAGTTTGAATGAAAAACAACAAAAACATCAACTGAGTACATTTTATCAGAGTGGTTCAGCTTTTACTTAAAGTGGAGGATTTGTGTGGCTCTACAGTGTCTCTAATATGATAATATGATATAATATGAATATGAATACGATCGCTCTGTGAGTGTAAAAAACGAAATTTTATCCATTATTTAATGCAAATCGAGTCGTTCTGCATTATAATAATAATAACTTTATTTATATAGCACCTTTAAAAACAGAGTTTACAAAGTGCTTTGACAGACAAATAAAAGCAGAATACTCAAAATATGAATTTAAAAGGCAATAAAACAATCATAAACAGGGATTCAATTCATAGGACAGAGGTGGACAAGAGCAAACATTCAAGTCAATAGTGGTATAATCGTAAGATGAAAACCAAATTAAACAGTAAAATAAAATAAAAGTAAGATAAAATGAAGATAAAGTTAAGATAAAAAGATAAAAGACGTAAAAAGACAATAGAAAGACGATAAAAAGATGATAAAAAGCCGATAAAGAGACAATAAAGAGACAATAAAAAGACGATAAAAGATAAAAAGATAAAGACAACATCACATAAAAGCAAGTCTATAAAAATGGGTTTTAAGAAGTGATTTAAAAGAAGTCACTGATTCTGCTAGCCATTGCATTTAGCTTCGGCATTACCAAACCTCACAGATGGAGGTCTCACTGTCGCTCACACAAACCTGCCACAGCCACAGTGGCCTTGTGAGGTTTGTTAATGCGGAAGTAAATACAATGCAGAATGACTCTATTTGCATTATCTTATGGATAAGATTTTGCTTTTTTCCACTCAGAGCGATCGTATGGCGTCAGAAGACTTGGATTATGCTTCACGAGCTGTATGGAGTAATTTTATGGCTATTTTTTGTTATTTTTGGAACTCTAAACATCGGTCCTCAAAGACTTCAGTAGTTTTGGAGAAGGCTGCTACGGAGTCGTGGGAAGCTAACAAAGGCTAACAAACTTCACCAGAGTTTACACTGGCATGGGTGGGAGGAGATAATGACTGAATTTTCATTTTTGGGTAAACTATTCATTTAAGGTGAGGTATAGGGGAAATTTGTTTAGAGAGCAAATAGAGTGAGAGGAGAAATCATTCAGTTAGAAGAGAGCAGCATGAGGTACTTCAAGCTTCAAACCTTATTGCACTTTGGTGTGATTAGACTTTTCTTTTTGATACCCACCTGGTAGTTTTAGGGTATCAACAAGCTGTTGTGGCTGGTTGACTAAAAATTAAATTTCCCACCCTGCTGATCTTCCACTCTGTCCATCAGGATCCAGCAGGAGAGACCAGACTCTCCTGAACCCAGCTGTGTGTCCATGAAGAGCGACCGGTCTATGATGAAACCTATTTACTTCAAAGATGGACACTCCTCTACTGATCAAAGGTATTTATTTAAAACTGATGATAACAGCAGATGGGTTTGCTGTTGTCAGATTCACAGTCATTAAATATAGAATTGGTTTGACCTTCATACTCTGTGGATTGAGTTTCCTCTTTCAAAACATCACATCCAATAATCAGAGCAGAATTTACAGTGAAGTTCATCATGACAGAACACAACTGTGTGTGTGTGTGTGTGTGTGTGTGTGTGTGTGTGTGTGTGACAATATATCACCTAATACTATGGCGTTTAATTAGTCTCACAACCCGCGCACATAAAAACAAGACGCGCGCACGTGATACGAGCGCACAGAACAGTATCCGCGAGCGGAAAAGCATCCTCGTGAGGGAACATTTCTGCTCCGTGTGCACAAATGCGGTCCCGCGAGCACGGGGCTGTGACGAGCGCTCGCTCGACCCTCCCTACGCGCTCACAACTGCTCAACACTCACTCACTCGTCAAGTTGACTTTTGAGACTTTGGAGGCGGGGATAACATCTCACTCCTTTGCCTAAACCTAACCAATCAGAGGCAGAGTAGGGGCGGGTCTTCCAGAAAATGGGGTAGGAAAAAAAATTATGCGTCTCTGACCCCTTTTTTGGTGGCAGAATCATCAAGAAGAAGATGTCGGAGAAAAAAGAGGTAAAGTGAGGAACAGCCACATCACAAATAGCCCATGTTACATTTTGGTTATGCACGATTTACTTGTGTTAAGGGCATTGTAGATGTGGCTGTTCCTCACTTTAACTCTTTCGTAGGGGAGGCGTAGCGAGGGTCGAGCGGGCGCTCGTCACAGCCCCGTGCTTGCGGGACCGCATTTGTGCATGCGGAACAGAAATGCTCCCTCGCAAGGATGCTGCGGATACTGTTCTGTGCGCTCGTATCATGTGCGCGCGTCTGGTTTTTATGTGCGCGGGTTGTGAGACTAATTAAACGCCATATAATACATCATGTCTTCTCCACAGAGTGCACCAGGAGAAGTCAGAGGTTCCCAGTGGTCAGTCTGCCCAGGAGCATCAAACAGACCTGGACTCCATATTTATGGTGTGTAAATGTACATCAGCACCTTGTACTTCACCATCAAGTGAAATGCAAAACAACCATTCTGGTCATTACAGTCTCCATGCTGCACTCTTTAGATCAGTGGGCTTTCAGTCTCTGCAAGATGGATTTGATTTTGTGTTTTGTGTTTGATTTTGTGTCCAGATTTTAGTATAGAAGTTTCATTTGTATATTATTCTGTTCCAGCTGCTTGAGGAGAAGATCATCACTTTTGTGAAGAACGAGCTGAAAAGGTTCCAGAGGGTTCTGAGCCCAGATTACCCACAATGCTTAGAGAGGCAGAGGGAGGATGAGGAGGTGGTGGACGGTGAGGAGGAAGAGCAGAGGAGGAGCAGCAGAGAGGCTTTTCTGAAGTTCACACTGCAGTTCCTGAGGAGAATGAAGCAGGAGGAGCTGGCTGACTCTCTGCAGAGCAGTAAGAGGCTTTTAACAGGTTTAACATGATGGAGAGGGGAAATGGTGGAAAATGGAAATGTTTGAATTTCTAACCTCTGCTGTAAATACAGACATTTCTAAAACTACCCATCTTCAATAACAGATTGGAAGGTAAATGAGCGCAATCCCCATCTGGTTAAATTATTGATTTGTTAATGTCTGTGTAAAATGCTGAACACAGTGGTTTATGTAAAAAAAAAATAATAATAACACCCCAAAAGTTGCCTTTCAAATTTAGCTGCACACACAGTCAGGACCCGTTTTTCCACCCATCAGTAATAATCTAAATGGATGTCATGGAGTTGTGAAATTGACACATGTACCAGTAAATATTCACATTTCTCACATTTAATATAGGAGACATTTATTGATATTATTTGTTGTTTGTTCATTCAGAAACTCTTGCTGCAGCGTGCCAACGTGAATTCAAATCCAGTCTGGAGGAGAAGTTTCAGTGTGTGTTTGAGGGGATTGCTAAAGCAGGAAACCCAACACTTCTGAATCAGATCTACACAGAGCTCCACATCACAGAGGGAGAGAGTGGAGAGGTCAATGATGAACATGAGGTCAGACAGATTGAAGCAGCATCCAGGAAACCAGTGAGACCAGAAACAACAATCAAATGTGAAGACATCTTTAAACCCTTACCTGGAAGAGATCAACCAACCAGAACATTGATGACAATGGGAGTGGCTGGCATTGGGAAAACAGTCTTAACACAGAAGTTCACTCTGGACTGGGCTGAAGACAAAGCCAACCAGGATATACAGTTCACATTTCCATTCACTTTCCGAGAGCTGAATCTACTGAAAGGGAAAAAGTACAGCTTGGTGGAACTTCTTCATCACTTCTTTACTGAGACCAAAGAAGCAGGAATCTGCAGGTTTGACAAGTTCCAGGTTGTGTTCATCTTTGACGGTCTGGATGAGTGTCGACTTCCTCTAGACTTCCAGAAGAACGAGATCCTGACTGATGTTACAGAGTCAACCTCAGTGGATGTGCTGCTGACAAACCTCATCAAGGGGAAACTGCTTCCCTCTGCTCGCCTCTGGATAACCACACGACCTGCAGCGGCCAATCAGATCCCTCCTGAGTGCGTTGACATGGTGACAGAGGTGAGAGGGTTCACTGATCCACAGAAGGAGGAGTACTTCAGGAAGAGATTCAGAGATGAGGAGCAGGCCAGCAGAATCATCTCCCACATCAAGACTTCACGAAGCCTCCACATCATGTGCCACATCCCAGTCTTCTGCTGGATCACTGCTACAGTTCTGGACCATGTGTTGAAAACCAGAGAGAGAGGAGACCTGCCCAAGACCCTGACTGAGATGTACATCCACTTCCTGGTGGTTCAGTCCAAACGGGGGAATGTCAAGTTTCATGGGAGAGATGAGACAGATCCACTCTGGAATACAGAGAGCAGGAAGATGATTTTCTCTCTGGGAAAACTGGCTTTTGATCAGCTGGAGAAAGGCAACCTGATCTTCTATGAAGCCGACCTGACAGAGTGTGGCATTGATATCAGAGCAGCCTCAGTGTACTCAGGAGTGTTCACACAGATCTTTAAAGAGGAGTGTGGGCTGAACCAGGACCAGGTGTTCTGCTTTGTCCATCTGAGCATTCAGGAGTTTCTGGCTGCTGTTCATGTCATCGTCTTATTCATCAACTCTGGTGTCAATCTGCTGTCAGAAACTCAGTCAACATCCTGGCGGTCTACACTGTTAACAGACAAGTCTAAACTAAATCACCTCTACCAGAGTGCTGTGAACAAGGCCTTACAGAGTCCAAATGGACACCTGGACTTGTTCCTCCGCTTCCTCCTGGGTCTTTCACTGCAGACCAATCAGACTCTCCTACGAGGCCTGCTGACACAGACAGGAAGTAGGTCACAGACCAATCAGAAAACAGTCCAGTACATCAAGAAGAAGATCAAGAAGAATCCGTCTCCAGAGAGAAGCATCAATTTGTTCCACTGTCTGAATGAGCTGAATGACCGTTCTCTAGTGGAGGAGATCCAACAGTACCTGAGATCAGGAAGTCTCTCCAGAGCCAGACTCTCCCCTGCTCAGTGGTCGGCTCTGGTCTTCATCTTACTGTCATCAGAAGAAGAGCTGGACGTGTTTGACCTGAAGAAATACTCTGCTTCAGAGGAGGCTCTTCTGAGGCTGCTGCCAGTGGTCAAAGCCTCCAATAAATCTGTGTAAGTGCATCGATAACTGAAAAAATTAAATACATAATATTATATTTTCGATATATATATATATATTGTTTATTATATATATATGATTATTATAGTTATTATATGAATTAATTAATTCATTAATTCATTCATTTTTTGTTTTCGTGTCATGCGAAATTAACCGCTCATCCCACATGAGATTATATAACACAGTGATTTGCAAACAAAAAAACACCATATAGGGCAAGGCTGGGGGCCCTGGGTGGGTACTACATTTCTAAAACTAGAAAGTAGTTTTATTGTTCTGTAGTCTATTTCTTTATGGAATAAATGTGGTCAATACAAGCCCTGGCCTTACGGAAGCCATTCTGCTCTTCTGCCAGCAGATGTCTCTTTTCTAAGATGACCATTAAAATCTCTCATTGAGTATGAAGGAATGCTACATTTTATAAACAGTGCTAATCAAACTAATACCTCTATAATTAAGTGGAACTCTGGAGTCATCTTTATGTGATTTTGGAATTGGACTTAAAATATATATATATTGTTTTTTGTTTTTTTGTTTTTTTCAAAGTTCTTGTTCATCTTCATCACTAACTCTTCTTCAGGCTCACCGGCTGTCAGCTGTCAGAGAGAAGCTGTGAAGCTCTGGCCTCAGTTCTCAGCTCCCAGTCCTCTAGTCTGAGAGAGCTGGACCTGAGTAACAACGACCTGCAGGATTCAGGACTGAAGCTGCTCTCTGCTGGTCTGGAGAGTCCACACTGTAGACTGGAGACTCTCAGGTCAGATCCATTCACAGTTTGTTTTTTTCATTGATTTGACACATTTCTCCAAACTAGGTCCGTTCTCCCAAAACAGTATCTCGCAGGATTACTGAATCTTCAAAGTGACCCTGTAAGTAGCCATTAGACATGTGTATTTTATATTTTACTCAAAATAAATCTTGGAATTTTCCAGAATGTGTTTTATTCTGACACAGCCAGTAACCTGGATCATTTAGAGAAGATCATCTTCCAGTGGAAATCAAACCAGCATCCCTGGCATTGTTAGTGCTACACTCAGCTCAGTGCGAAGCACACTGTAAACTCTGTTTTTAGATAAGGGCGACATAAATACAGTTAATCATTAGTAGTAATATGGAAGCAGTGTCCAAAAAACAGACAATCATGACGTTAAATATAAGAGAATAACATTTCCATATATTTTCATGTCCATTAAGGCTGAGTGTCTGTCAGCTGTCAGAGAGAAGCTGTGAAGCTCTGGCCTCAGTTCTCAGCTCCCAGTCCTCTAGTCTGAGAGAGCTGGACCTGAGTAACAACGACCTGCAGGATTCAGGAGTGAAGCTGCTCTCTGCTGGACTGGAGAGTCCACACTGTAGACTGGAGACTCTCAGGTCAGATACATCAATTCACAGTTTTGTTAATTGACTTGACACATTTCTCCAAACTAAGGTCCTTTCTCTCAAAACAGTCTCTCTCAGGTCAGGATTCTTCAATCTGCAAAGTGTGACCATGCCAGTTATACATCAGGATTTCAGAGATATTTTGTATCGGCATTTTCAATTTCAATTTCACTGGATAGAAAGTTTTGGATTTTTCCAGCACTTGTTTTTTTTCTGATTCAAATTCATATACACATCCATGAACATGAAGGATTTAGAGAAGATCGCCACTGCTCTGATATCATGTCATTTAGATGACTTCTGTATTCCTGTCTCCATCATAATTCACTGTCACATCTCCAGCTTGTTCTGATTACAGCAGCTTGGATTTTAACTAGTGCTAAGAAGAGATCATATATCCCCAAGTTTAGCATCTCTCCACTGGTTACCAGTTAGATACATAATTAATATTAAACCTGCAATAAGCCATTTCCGACCCTGTAACCAGTCCTGAAGCTAACGTGTGCTACGTGGAGATTTCCGTGAGACGTAATAATATAAACAAATATCACACAGCAGCAGCTGTGTTGTTGTTTTCACATCTTTCCTAAGGCTTGTTGTCATGTTCGCTCGAGTTGTAGCTTTTCCTTTTTTTAAAACTAGCTTGTCTCCTCGCTTGCCCCCTCCCCTCCCTGAAAATAATTCTGGTAATGGTGAATCGATGAAGGGAGCGAGTAAACGTTTTCAAGTAGTGAACTTGCTACCTGCCTCTTCACTTGTCATTGTGGGACATGTGACCTTCAGCGGGAGAAAAATCTGGCAAAGTGAGACTGGTAACCGGAGATATTTCTCCGTAGGTACGTTAATTTGAGCCATTAGCCTTTATGCACGGTTTGTCCTTAGGGGCTTCCGTCGTCCAGCAGTTTTGCTGTGTGTGTTTACAAAATGTGTTGAGGTTGCTGTCGCCCTCTAGTGGTCAGAAAATCGCTTAGTGTAGCTTTAAGGTTTCACTGATCACATTTAAGCATGACTAGTTTTGTCCGTGAGTTCCACTGCAGAGCTCTTAGTTCCCTTTGAGCCAGAGAGCAAGCTGAGATCTTCGGCTCCTTCTGACTTTCCTTCAGTCTAGACTCAAGACTGAAGGTGAAAACACTTTTGCCATCAGGGCCTCTAGACTGAGGAATTTTAAAAAACTTTAAATCTGCTTTATATATCTTACTGTTATTCTTTGTGGCTTTTTGTAAAGCATAACATAGCATATACCATTTGGTGGATGTATTTATCCAAAATATGCAAAAGAAAAAAATAAATATTTTTGAAGTTGTTTGTCTTCATCACTAACTCTTCTTCAGGCTGACCGGCTGTCAGCTGTCAGAGAGAAGCTGTGAAGCTCTGGCCTCAGTTCTCAGCTCCCAGTCCTCTAGTCTGAGAGAGCTGGACCTGAGTAACAACGACCTGCAGGATTCAGGACTGAAGCTGCTCTCTGCTGGACTGGAGAGTCCACACTGTAGACTGGAGACTCTCAGGTCAGATCCATTCACAGTTTCTCTCAATTGATTTGACACATTTCTCCAAACTAGGTCCGTTCTCCCAAAACAGTATCTCGCAGGATTACTGAATCTTCAAAGTGACCCTGTAAGAAGCCATTAGACATGTGCATTTTCAATTTTACTCAATATAAATCTTGGAATTTTCCAGAATGTGTTTTATTCTGACACAGCCAGTAACCTGGATGATTTAGAGAAGATCATCTTCCAGTGGGAATCAAACCAGCATCCCTGCCATTGTTAGTGCTACACTCAGCTCAGTGCGAAGCACACTGTAAACTCTGCTTTTAGATAAGGGCGACATGAATACAGTTAATCATTAGTAGTAATATGAAAGCAGTGTCCAAAAAACAGACAATCATGACGTTAAATATAAGAGAATAACATTTCCATATATTTTCATGTCCATTAAGGCTGAGTGTCTGTCAGCTGTCAGAGAGAAGCTGTGAAGCTCTGGCCTCAGTTCTCAGCTCCCAGTCCTCTAGTCTGAGAGAGCTGGACCTGAGTCACAACGACCTGCAGGATTCAGGACTGAAGCTGCTCTCTGCTGGACTGGAGAGTCCACACTGTAGACTGGAGACTCTCAGGTCAGGATTCCTCAACCTGTTCAACACATGACCACTTAAATCCTGCTTTACATGCAGGTTAGTGTCACCTAATCTTTGTGAGTTTGTGTGTGTGTGTGTGTGTGTGTGTGTGTGTTTGTGTGTGTGTGTGTGTGTGTGTGTGTGTGTGTGTGTGTGTGTGCAGGCTGGCAGGCTGTCTGCTCACAGAGGAAGGCTGTGCTTCTCTGGCCTCAGCTCTGAGCTCCAACCCCTCCCATCTGAGAGAGCTGGACCTGAGCTACAATCATCCAGGAGCCTCAGGAGTGAAGCTGCTCTCTGCTGGACTGGAGGATCCACACTGGAGACTGGACTCTCTCAGGTCTGGAGAGGCAACGTCTGCTAGAAGGCTGAGAGTCACACACATTTTCTCTGTCACACTGAGAAGATGAGGAATATTGATTAATGTTTAACAGGAGATATGACTGATGCTGTATTGAAAATCCTTCATATTGAAGGTTATTAAATGTCCATGTTTCCATCATCAAAGAGAATCTGCTGGTCTGACTTTGTTTATTCCCCCAGTGTGGACCATGGTGGAGTGCAGTGGTTGAAACCAGGTGTGAGGAAGTGTAAGTGTGTATTTAGTTTGATTCATGAAAACACAGCAACACACATTCAGTTATTTACATGGTGTAGTTGCAGTTTCTTCTGTATGCCCTGAGCTGCTTTTAACTGTTGAACCCCCAAAAAACATACAGCTGATGTGTGACTACAAAAACATTCTTTACTCCATGATCTTAATTTTACTATTTATCTAATTATACAAGAATAAAATCCAATGAAGCACTGTCTGCAAAAGCAAATAGTTTGCTTTCAAGTGCAACAGCTTTTCTCTCCACTAAATTAAACGAGCATGATGATGTTTATTATGAATGAATGAGTGAGGAGCATCAATTTAAGTCAATTAATATTATGTATGAAACATTTTGTGAATACAGGTTACACCAACCGAATAAGTTAGGAAATAATAGTAATACAGAATTGTCATCATATCTATAACAAAATATGTAAAGTCTAAATCTAATTTAGTTTTTGTATAAATGGCTGTTAATGATAGAAAGTTCATTTGCACATCAGTATGTGACGTCCATTCATTCAAATCATGCTGTGAATAAAGAGGATGGCCGACACAATGTGTCATCATGAAAGTGTTAAGAAATTAATTATCAAACTGTTAATAATTCAACAAATAATAAACACAACAGGTCTATTAGATGAGAAGCTGCTGCTGTATTGAGTCTTGTTCTCTCATCAGATGCCTGTGAACTCACTCTGGACCCAAACACAGCACACAGAAACCTCTTCCTGTCTGAAGACAACAGAAAGGTGACAGCAGTGAGAGAGGAGCAGCCATATCCTGATCACCCAGAGAGATTTGACTACTGGTATCAGCTGCTGTGTAGAAATGGTCTGACTGGTCGCTGTTACTGGGAGGTCGAGAGGAAAGGAACAGTTTATATAGGAGTGACTTACAGAGGAATCAGAAGGAGAGGAACCAGTGATGACTGCAGGATTGGAGGGAATGAAAAGTCCTGGTGTCTGATCTGCTCTGATGATTATTACTCTGCCTTTCACAATAACAGACCAACAGTCATACCTTCCCTCTCCTCCTCTGTCTCTAACAGAGTAGCAGTGTATCTGGACTGGCCTGCTGGCTCTCTGTCCTTCTACAGAGTTTCCTCTGACACACTGATCCACATCCACACCTTCCACTCCACATTCACTGAACCACTCTACCCTGGGTTCTGGTTTGGGTTCAGGTCTGGGTTGTCTGGTTCCTCAGTGTCTCTTGTCAGATAGAGGAGGGAGAGAAACACTCACACTGCTGACCAAAGACAGCTGCTGAGATGATAGTTCACTCTGGACAGGAACACACACACACACACACACACACACACACACACACACACACACACACACACACACACACACACTTAAAGACAGAATATTATTAATGTTTGTATTTTCATATAAGTTTACTACTCATTTCACTGTAAACAAAATGTCCATCACTGTAAATAGAGTGTATTCTGTGTGTTTGGTAACTGAACAGGGTTTTAACATCACACATGTACAGGAACATGGACATTTTATATGGAAAGTGAAATAAATCAGATATTTAACCAGAAAGAATCAAGTTGTTAAAATGTTAAAATATGTTAAAACATGCTAAAATATCTTACCTTTGGATTTTAATTTAATAATCTCACCACTCCCAGCTAAACATCTGTCTTGTTTTCTATAATTGTTTCCCAGAAATAAAGTTAAATGAACATTGTTTGATCTTCTTCTCAAGCAAGTATAGTTTTAAACATCATTTGTTGACTTTAATATGTACTCATGTTTCCTTAAAATAAACAGATATATTTTTCAGTTGTTTTATAAGTTGTGTCTCTTCTGTCAAGGCAGACCTGGTCAAGAAAGCAGCATCATGACAAACATAAAAGTCACAGACAAACATCATACAACAATGTAAGAAAACAAAATACAAAGTCACCTTAAAGAAAGAGCAGAGTCACATTTTGTGTAGAAGTTTTCCAACAGGCAGTCGACCAACATCCAACCAGCAGCTGATGGGCCAAACCTATTTAAATCCTGACCAATCAAAGCAAAGACAGCTCCTCATTGAGTCTGACACAAGATCAGTCATGTCAGAGGATTGCATTCTGATTGATCTTCAGAAATCATAACATTACATTTTTTTATATTTCATAATTTGAAGAATAAAAACCTAAACGTTCATTCTGGTTGAATGTCCCTTTAATCAGAGGTGAAGAGTAGTATAGACACTTTGGTGGACCGAAGACTTTGAGTCCACTTCATTTACAAGCAAATCCAGTCCATTCTGTGTATCTATAATTCGTATATAAATAAGAAATGAAATAATATACACTCACCGAGCACTTTATTAGGAACACCTGTACACCTGCTTATTCATGCAATTATCCTATCAGCCAATCATGTGGCAGCAGTGCAATGCATAAGATCATGCAGATACAGGTCAGCAGCTTCAGTTCATGTTCACATCAAACATCAGAATGGGGAAAAAATGTGATCTCAGAGACTTTGACCGTGGCGTGGCTGTTGGTGCCAGACGGGCTGGTTTGAGTATTTCTGAAACTGCTGATCTCCTGGGATTTTCACGCACAACAGTCTCTACAGTTCACACAGAATGATGCGAAAAACCAAAAACTTCCAGTGCGCGGCGGTTCTGCGGACGGAAACGCCTCGTTGATGAGAGAGGTCAGAGGAGAACGACCAGACTGGTTCTAGCTGACAGAAAGGCTTCAGTAACTCAGATAACCTCTTTACAGCTGTGGAGAGCAGAAAAGCATCCCAGAATGCAACACGTCCAACCTGCAGGCGGATGGCACTTTGGTAGTAGGTTGACACTGAGCTGAAAGCTGATAGCTACCCAGTATTAGTATGGTGTTCCTAATAAAGTGCTCGGTGAGTGTATATTACTGTCATATCAGATGTGTTTAGTAAGAATTGCATAAGGAATGGTCCCTTCACATACTGGGGAGTGGAAAAGACAGATGCATCATGAAATCTATGGAGCTTCTAATGTTAATATAGACATGTGATTTATTGTAAGTGATGGAGAGTTAGTTTAGACCAAAGGTAAATAGAGATACACTAAAGGGATAAATGTTTCCGCCAGCAAAATGTGTCCAAAAAAAACAAAAAAAAAACAACTGTAAATGCTTTGATGTGTATCCTAATAACTGTTACGAAAACAGGCTGAGAGTCACACACATTTTCTCTGTCTCACTGAGAAGATGAGGAATATTGACTAATGCTTAACAGGAGATATGACTGATGCTGTGTGGAAACTCATTCATTGGGAAGGTTATTTACTGCCCATGTTTCCATTATCGAAGACAATCTGCTGATCTGACTTTGTTTATTCCCACAGTGTGGACCATGGTGGAGTGCAGTTGCATGTTCTAAGCTGTCATCATGAAAGTGTCAAGAAATTAATTGTCAAACTGTTAATAATTCAACAAATAATAATCACATCAGGTGTATTAGATGAGAAGCTGCTGCTGTATTGAGTCTTGTTCTCTCATCAGATGCCTGTGAACTCACTCTGCACCCAAACACAGCAAACAGAAAGCTCTTCCTGTCTGAAGACAACAGAAAGGTGACAGTGAGAGAGGAGCAGCCATATCCTGATCACCCAGAGAGATTTGATGACTGGAGACAGCTGCTGTGTAGAAATGGTCTGACTGGTCGCTGTTACTGGGAGGTCGAGAGGAAAGGAAGGGTTCATATAGGAGTGACTTACAGAGGAATCAGAAGGAGAGGAACCAGTGTTGACTGCTGGATTGGAGGGAATGAAAAGTCCTGGTGTCTGTTCTGCTCTGGTGATTATTACTATGCCTGTCACAATAACAGATCAACAGTCATATCTTCCCTCTCCTCCTCTGTCTCTAACAGAGTAGCAGTGTATCTGGACTGGTCTGCTGGCTCTCTGTCCTTCTACAGAGTTTCCTCTGACACACTGATCCACATCCACACCTTCCACTCCACATTCACTGAACCACTCTATCCTGGGTTTGGGTTTAGGTCTGAGTCTGGTTCCTCAGTGTCTCTTGTCAGATAGAGGAGGGAGAGAGAAACACTCACACTGCTGACCAAACACAGCTGCTGAGATGATAGCTCATTCCGGATATAGAAGACAGTCGAAGACAGTCGAAGACAGTCGAAGACAGTGGAAGACAGTGGAAGACAGTAGAAGACAGTGGAAGACAGTAGAAAACCATGGAAGACAGTAGATGACATTAGCAGACAATGGAAGACAGTGGAAGACAGTAGAAAACCGTGGAAGACAGTAGATGACATTAGCAGACAATGGAAGACAGTGGAAGACAGTAGAAGACCGTGGATGACAGTAGAAGACAGTAGCAGACAGTGGAAGACAATAAAAGACAGTGGAAGACAGTAGAAGACCGTGGAAGACAGTAGAAGACAGTGGAAGACATTAGAAGACAGTAGAAAACCGTGGAAGACAGTAGAGGACCGTGGAAGACAGTAGAAGACGGTGGAAGACAATGGAAGACAGTAGAAGACAGTGGAAGACAGTAGAAGACTGCGGAAGACAGTAGAAGACAGTGGAAGACAGTAGAAGACTGCGGAAGACAGTAGAAGACAGTGGAAGACAGTAGAAGACCGTAGAAGACAGTGGAAGACAGTAGAAGACCGCAGAAGACAGTAGAAGACAGTGGAAGACAGTGGAAGACAGTAGAAGACAGTGGAAGACAGTGGAAGACAGTAGAAGACAGTGGAAGACAGTAGAAGACAGTGGAAGACAGTAGAAAACCGCAGAAGACAGTAGAAGACAGTTGAAGACAGTGGAAGACAGTAGAAGACAGTGGAAGACAGTAGAAGACAGTGGAAGACAGTAGAAGACAGTGGAAGACAGTGGAAGTCTCACTAATTAAGCCCTTTGGCTCTGTAATGGAGTAAAGTGAGTCGGACACGTTGTACAATCTTTTCTGTGGTTTTAATAAAACTTGAGCCCTTTACAATGTTTCTAAAGATGAAGTCCATCTCACACTGAGATTCAGGTTTTAAAACTGGCTGACTGAACAGTCTGTTGTTACAAATTCTGCTTATTTTTAATTCACACTTCAATCGTACTGTAGTTGAAGAGCGGTAAGTAATAGTGAGGCCACCAGTTCCTGACAACCTCTGCAGCTTCCTGAAAACTGGCAAAAGCACCAGCAGATGAGATGGGGGGGTATCCCGGCTCACAGAAGTTTAAGTAATCTCTCAGGCGGTTCATGTCAAATTTCAGCGTCTGAAGAGAAAAAGAATAAATAATGATGAGATACAACAGAATGGGACAGGATCGAGTTAATCTGTTCCTACTTTACTATTATTTTCTCTACAACAATTTTCAATAGCTAAACCTTCTTCTCTACAAAGTACTTTTATTAAAGGGCGAAATGGCTGAATGTCAGCAGGGATTGTAACAGGCGGTCCTATAGAGCAAGGCACTAACGCTGCCAGGGTTTGGGGTTCAATTCCCTGAGCAAGGCAGTGCCAGCATTAGGAGTTTGATTCCTACTGGAGCCACGCGTTGTACTACAGGGGCCTAGCATGTTAGCCATGCTAGCACAGATTCCCATCCATGATAGATCCACAGGCTGGGTATAAACAAACAGCGTTAATATATAATGCTCTAAATTCAGCACCCACAAAGTTATACTTCATTACCCTCAAACCATAGGCCGATAGGTAATTTCTGAAACTTTTAGAAAAGTGTCTTAAATTAGAAAGGGAGTCTATATGAATTGTACAGGAGGAGATGTTACCTTCAGCTCCCAATAGGTTCCCAAAAGTGTTTTCTTAATGCTCATAGCTCTAAATAATCCCTTAAAATTGGATACATTTACATTATTTCACTCCTTAATTCATGCTAATTCCCCTTAAAATGAGCTATAGGAGCTATTAATGGAGGAGACCCCATCTAAACCACCTTAAACACCCCTTACGTTTGACTGATTAGTTTCTACTTTAATGAGAAATTTAGGGAGACGGGAACTTTCCATTAATAACTCATTAATAACCCTTTAAACTATGCACAAAAGGCATAAAAAATCCCTTAATTTCTAGTGTCTCCACGAACCAACCCATGAATAAATCCCTTAAAACCCCATGATACTAACCATACTTCTTTAAAGCTATGTTATTTTTAATGGATAATTAATGGATAATTTGGTTTTGTAGTGTAGCTTCTTCCAAAATCGTTAAACAGTTGTTATTACGAACTTAGTAACTGTTGGTAATGCATGCTTCCAGTTCCAAAATGATTCATTATGCTTATATATTTATTGCGGAGCACTGCAGTTGAATAATATTTGAACTGAATTGTATTATAAAAGTTATACCAAACAACCATAACTAACCCTAGCCCACACTCTCTTTATCAGTAATGTTTAAAGGATAAGGCCGGTGTTTTTTAATGCATTGCTTACCATCAACAAATCCTATGAAAATAACAACATCAACAATGAATTTGTTTTGCCAACAAGTCTGGTCCATGTAGTCGGTGCCCAGTGCAGCCTCATGTCCCAGCAGCCATAGAACTGCATTGTATAAAAAAAAGGATTAAAAACCCGTCACAGAGCCATGCTGCTGCTCTGCAGCATATTTCATCATCACGATGCACCGGGCCGGACGACTTTTTCCTCAAACAACTTAATAAGCCGACTGTAAACACTTTGCGATCTCAGGAAAGTAGTTCCGTAGCACAGAAAATAGTCCCCGGCGTAATGAAGAATTTGTTCCCATTTGAATTTGAATTGGTAATAACTACAACAGTCTGACTTTTCATGGTAACAGTTAGAGATTTTTAAAATGTAAACTATGTCTTTGTGAGCTGTATTTAAAGGTTTATAGCTTCCAATTGGAGCCAATGACTTCCGGGTTGAAGGCTAAAAAGGGAACGTGGGAAGTCAGAAAGTAACGGGAGGAGAGCAAACGCTTTGTTGATTTTGTTATTTTCATAGGATTTGTTAACGGTAAGCAATGCATTAAAAAAAACACCAGCCTTATCCTTTAAGTGAACTTCAGTTTGAATGGAAAGTCATTCTACCTGACCGTCCGCCAGGTGGAAGGCTACAGCCACATTGTCCCAAACATAGAACTGATGTATTGGCTCAGACAGGAGGTGAGCTACCATCTGGTTCTGATATGGCTTCTTGACCAACTGGAAGCTGAGAGAGAGAAAGAGAGAGAAAGAGAGAGAGAGAGAGAGAGAGAGAGAGAGAGAGAGAGAGAGAGAGAGACTTCCGATCTTATCATCAACCCCAACAATGGATGCCACGATTCCCCAAGCATAGTTTTAGAGATGTTTATTCCTGTAGTCTTTCAAATAAACGTAGTAGAGAACTGGTGTTGAGGGAGAACAGTAGGTTTCTACCATACAGCACATCGGGTCAAACGGAGAGACAAGCACATGAAATGATGAAACTGACGAATCCTCAATGGCATTAGGACAACATTTATTTGCAGAAGGTTAGAGATAATCTGGCCTCTGTACTTGACAAACAGACCAGAGTTGAAGGACTTGTGGTTATGCACTGTGGAAGAAAACTCAGGAGAGAGAGGCAGTTTGACAGGTTTATTCAGTCTGCAGGCTGGGAGCCAAACAACTCAAAATCTTTATGATTACACAGAGTTTTATAGTGTTGAATATTCATGATTATGTTAATACAGATAGAATATAGTAAAGCTATTGGTCAAAAAGTATAAGTGACTTTCAGACACACACACACAGAGACACACACACACACACACACTGCAGTACCTGTGTGTCTCACACATGGCCTCAGGCCTCCAGATGAAGTGTCCGTCCTTGTAGGCGCAGACCGCATCAGGGCTGTCAGTCAGAAGAGGATAGTCTTGGAACAGCTGGTTATAGAAGTGGCTGTGGACCACCACAGAGTGCATCACTTCCTGTTTGTACAGGACGGTCTCATACACTCGGAGGACCGGCTCTGAGCCAAAGCAAAACTGCAAGGGAAAAACATGTATTAGTGGAAGAGTTGATAAAGATGTTTTCATACTTGTTCATTATCCTTATTGTGTGTAAAGTCATGTATGTATGTAAAATAACATTGCAACTCTTTACAGATGAAGGTTATCATTATTTTAAAGAAGTTTTATGAGAAAAGTAAATAAAGAGGTGCGGGTTAATAAATTGTTTGAGTCAATAAGATTAGCCATATTTGAAATAAAGTTTATTGACATATTTATGGAGATATCACAAAAAACGAAGATGTCACTGAAGGTGAAGTAAATGAAAATCTGCAATTCAACTGAGCCATTAAACCAACTCTCATTGTAAATATCATACTGAGTAGAGCAATGAAGAAATGGAGGTTAAAGAGATGTAGACAATCTTCCTTCAGAATATTTCTACAGCATATGTGCTGTAACTGGTTTAGATACACTGCAAAAAAACATCCATCTTAACAAGTCAGTTAGTCTCATATTCAACCTTCAAATCTTATTTTTCTTAAACCAAGAGAAACATTCTGCAGTGAGGAGAGATAACTCCACTTGTTTCCAATGCAGCTTCACTTGTTTCAGGAATTTGTCTGTTGAAACAAGTCAGAAAAGGCAGATCACTGCACTGCTGTCAAGAAAATGTCACTTTATTTGACAAAATACTTGAAACAAATTGATTTTTATTGGAAACAAGTGAAATTATCTAACCCTGTTGGCAGTTTTTTCTCGTTGTAATAAAATTATGATTTTAGGACTCAATAATAGACTAAATGACTTGTTAAGATGTTTAACTTACCTGCTTGCGGTACGCTTCCAGCAGCTCCTGCAGGGGGAAGGTAAAGCGGTACGATCCGAGCCTGGAGGTCCTGAGGAAGGCAGGGGAGGTGGCAAACCTCCCCAGGAACCTCTCCTGTCCCCGGGCCTGCTCCTCTGTCCGGTCTGGGTAGGTTTCCTCAAGGAGTCTCTGCTCAGCCGAGTCTATCTCCTCAGGTCCCACAGCCAGACTCCACCACACCAGGTCCAGGGTCTCTGGGTATTCTGGGTCTTCCGGTCCCTCCTCTCGGTCCGGTGCACAGAAGCCCATCTCAGTCGCAATCCCATCTATTCCACTTCTGTCTGTGTCGTGTTTCAGATGGGAGACGTGAAACTCCGGTCGGGGGTATGGTGGGATGTTTTCTTTGGAGAGGTACTGGTTCCAATGTTGAGCTTTCTCTTTCAAATCTGTCAGCTTCAAGTGCTGACCTCTAACAAAGTGCTCCGTGTGTCCTCTCCTGTTGACACGTGTATCCATGTTTAGATGAGCTGAAGGGACCAAAGAAAAGACTCATGCAAGCAAAACACAAAAAAAATGAAGAGAATTTGATACGGTAAAAGAAAAATGCCTGCTCACTTACTTTTGGTTTTGAACTAAGTGATCTCACAAAAACAACTGCCAGATTCCGGAAATCCCCACCCACACAATACTTCTGGTTTCAACCCCCTAATCTAACACACCCCCTGCTTCTCTTAAGGGCACATTCTTCTATTTCATCACATAAGTAAAATGGTGCATGAGGGAAAGGTGAGCATCAGTGAAAAAAACAAAACAATTGAAAATGTCCTTGGATGGTACACAAGAACTCACTGTTTGCAGATAGCAAGGTTTATCTTACTCAGAAATGAATGGGTGGCATTGCAAAAAATTCAAGGGAGTGAGCAAGCTCCCTTGGGGGGGGGGGGGGGGGGGGGGCATTCAGGAATGCTTCAACAGCAGAGCGTCCTATAATGCTGTGCTTGTTCCACGGGCGTAGGAAGTACGAGGGACAGGGGGGACAAGATGCTTAAAATATCCCCCTCAAAAAATAAACCACGACATTGTGTTATTTTGCCTCCGCATTGAAAAATCGACCAATGTGGAATGAAGTTGAATGAAGAGAGTATCTCCATATGAAAAAAGTGTGCCACAAGAAATAAACTTGATAGGGCTTCATATCGGTGAGGAGCAGACAGCAGCCAAGGCAGAGCTCCAAACTGCAGCCAGAAACAAAGCTGCATAGATCATGTGAAGAGGTGTCACTCTGGCCCTAAATTAAATATAACGTAATTACATGTTCTGTTCTGCAATATTCAAATCATTCCACTGACGTTTTGGCCCGCAAAGGCAGATTGTAAAGAATATAATGGCTTACATTTTGATGCAGGACTTTGTGGGCAAAACGACAATGAAATGATATTAACTGTGTAGAAAAAATAAATACATTTATATTGTGAGCAGAGTGATGCCTCTTCACTTGATCTGATGGAGCAGAGCAGTCAGCGAGCACAGGGCCGTTAAAGTGTCAATCATGATGAAGAAATTCATGGTAATCAAACGGCAAGATGTCCAATCCGATAGAGAGAGAAAAGAAAAAAGAGGATGTGCAGCAAATGAAAGGTATGATATTGCGCCAAGGAGGAATAAATGTGTAAAAAGTTATATAAAGCTAGTTTTCATGACTGTCAACAACAAAAGGTCAATAGCTTTGTTGCCACTGCTTCCAAAAAGCAGACATCTGTCCGTCAGTTATGTAAAGACAATACTTTGTCTATTTGCCTCAGTGTCCTGTATGCGTGTAAGTATGTAATCTTTCTCTGATATTATTACAGCACTACATTTTGTGCTGATTTTTTAAATGGCAAGGTAGGTTAAGCCTAGTTGTTTTGCAGCTAAACTTAAACTTAATTCTTCACCATATTGGATGGCTTGCATCTTGTCTGAAACGTTTCTTTGCATGGCTTTTTGTATGTACTTTATAATGAACATCTTTTCAAGCTAAAGCCAGTCAGTGTTGTAGCAGGGCTTGGAGAAAAAACACACTTGGCTCTTAAAAAGGACCAGTGCACCGCAAAAAATAAATGACTAGAAACCAGATAAATACCAGTGCAGTTAGTTGGAAGGAAAATACAACTAGGCCCATAAAACACTGTAATTCGAAAACGGAAATTATTAAATTATTATTATTGTTATTCGTATTATTATTAATGAGAAACAGGTGAAACTAGATAGATTGGGTGAAAGCCTGCACTAACCAACACATAAAGTCTGATCTGTCACTTCGCACCTGAGTCATTCTTTCTTTATTTTCAAATAGCCTTTTTAAAAGTTAGCCTACTAGTTGTTTGGTCCGTGTATTTTTTTGGTCATTCTATTTTCTTTTCAGAAGCAGAAAGAAAAGGAAAAAGAAAAACAAATGGTGATTTGATTTTCATTTAAAAATCGACAAATGAAAAAGAAGGCATTTTTCGTTTTCCTGGTCAGAAAACAGCACATTTATAAAGGACTTGATTTTCCTTTTCTCCTTTGTAAAACACGGATCGCTGTTCAATTCAGTAATAAACTTTATTTTATTATTTCATTTATTCTGCCAGAAAAATCTGACTCATTAATAATAATAGTTAAAGCACAACAAAGATTTCGTGCTCAGCGCAGACAGAGTTGTATGGAGACAGTTTTTTTGCGGGCCGTGGTCCAACCACAGACTGTAAAATCAGATGTTCAGTTCATAGTGAATGTTCTACACCCGCTGGCTTCTGAAGGTTTTGAAGCTGCAGATTGTGTTTACGGTCGTCGCCATGTTGACATTTTTTGGAGCGGAGCAGCCAAAGAGAGGCAGAGGGCGGAGCCAAGGTGGAGAGGGCGGGGTTTGGGTCATCCGCAGCTCTGCCTGCTATTGGCCCGTAATCGACCTGTCAATCACTGGACAGGTGACCTGTCAATCACTAGGAAATCAACCCTGTGTTTTATCTGTTATATCTGTTAATGACACAATTATTTTGGAAAATCTCCATAAGGACACACATTAGAAGAAATGAAATTAGTCACTTGGATCCAGCGCTCAGCGCACATCATGCTGCGCTCAAAGGTCAAATAAATTTGAACTCCTCAGTTGCTGACCTTTCAATGTACAGCCATGGCTTTACTGTAGGTTGTAGTTCACCCACCATTTTTGTAGTTCTTTCATGATTTCCCAAATGGAGGAAAATCATCATAAAAAATAAGTAGTGTACGTGATAAAGTAAATGATATTGCAGGGATGAGAAATTGCATATCCTGCAGAGACTGTGTTCAGGTTCACTACCTGCACTGATAGGACTGGTTTTATTAACAGCCGCTGGTTCTTGAGCAAGGCAGCGGTAGATAAGAGCGTCAGCTGAACACCGGAGCTGTAAAGTGTAGTCATGTAGATGAAAGGTATAAAACAAACAGCAACACGTCAGCGTCTAAACACAGAGGTGTGGAGAAGGAGAGTTTCAAAATGTGAAATACATAGGAATCCTTTGGAACTTTTGCATGAAATTACATTCTCTGTAATCCACCCCCCCCCCCCACACACACACACACACACACACACACACACATATATGTACATATGTAGTATGTATGTATGTATGGTGCAGTATGGTATATGATGTATATGGTGGTATGTAAAGCCCTTTGAGACTGGACTGTGATAAAGAGCTGTATAAATAAACATGACTAGACTAAAAATGGGAACAGCGCCACCGGCCCATAGACTCTCACGTTGTGGCCAAAAATATATCGCAGCCACAGTGACTCCCGGTAGTTTGGACCAGAGCCATAGAGAGAGAGAGTTGCGTCAACGGAAGTCCAAAATGCTTGATCGTCACGTGATTCACGTAGCTTCAGCTAGTTCCAGGAAGTACTTGGCGGGCAATTTGAAAACGTAAATACAGAGAGACAGAACTGCGATTTTTGGTAATTAGTAGTCAATAAATGCATTGATTTACAATATTTATATACAATATTTATATAGCACACCGACATGTGTATGTAGTTACATCAATGTTTTTTTAAAAAGTAAAACTTGTATGGTAGTCAAGAGTAATCGCATCCTAATGTTTATTGATATATTTAAAGGGAGGGGAAGGGAAGGAATGTTTCAAAATTCAGATTAGATTAATTTTCTACCATTTCTTTAATTCATGGTGGTTTCAGTAATCCCATGGTAACTGAGGGCCTAAGTAATCTTAATGACTTAAGCAGAAATCTGCTTATTAAAAAGGGTACATTAAAACACATCCCATCCAGACAGGACAGGACACATTAAAACACATATATATTTATACACATATAAATATATATATTTTATGTATCTTTTGTCTTTTTACTATGCATTTATTTACCGCAATGAATTCATTAAATAAATCTCTAATAAACTCAGAAACATGAATAGCATGTCAAGCAGGTTGTCTGTGCCCTTTCCTCCGTGTTGTCCTTGCATATAGTCTCCACCATGGTTTGCTGTGCTGCATGGGGATGCTCCAATCGCTCGGAGAAAGGAGTACAAATGTACAAATGTATTTTCACAAGCTAGTGTGGTTTATGTCAATCCCTACTTCATCAGTGAGTTTTTATCTAGCTGCCCATGTATTAAAAAGATGAAAGGACATTATGAGCGCTGGCATTTCTTTCTATCAAATTGACCTTGAACATAATTCAGTCTGCCAACTCACGTTAACAGATTATTGAGAATGAATGCAAATATACAGAGTTTAGTATGGCGTCTAGGCTCTAATCCTGTCACTCCCTGCAAGCGTGCACCTAGCTAGCCAAAGAGAGCAGCCAGGGAGGGACAATCCGGGGGAGACCTAGAATCAGAGCCTACAGGTGGATGCTGGGGTGGAGCTGGGGATGATAAAATGATATATGGTTAGCAGCAGCTAAGATAAGATAAGATAAGATTGCACTTTATTGATCCCCTAGGGGAAATTCGGGTGTCACAGCAGTGGTGTACAGTACAATGACAGGAAATAAGGTATATAATACAGTAAAATAATAAGGTAAATAAGAATAAAAATGGTGCAGAAAAGATGAAGGCAATATAGATCAATATAACACACTATAAAAACTATGAAGATAAACAATATAAAACTATTAAAAAAGTGTCTCGTGTCCAAGTGGACACAGTTACTGACTGATTACCATCCTTGATAATAAACACTTATTTCCAAATGTTATGGAAACCACAAATAAGTGTACGGTTTCCCCACTGACACGGAGAGAAGAAAAAAATGGTTGGCTCAAGTCAGCAGGAGCAATCTTACTATCACTAAAGATCACAACAACAAAAAAATATGCGAGGTAATAATATTCAAACACTTCATTTGCACTTTTTCACAAACAAAGACCATACCATTGGGAAGCTTAATGTTTGGTTTATTAAAAATAAGGAACAGGGAAAGGCTTGTAAAACCCAGGGAGTTGAGACTCAGGGTGCAGGGTGAGGGTGCTGTCTCATTGCAGGGAGTCTTCAGGCTCCATTGAATCCCCCTGTGGTTCTTGGGCTGAAAGAGAGAGGGAGAGAGGGAGAAAAAGACAGAGGAGAAAGGGTTAGACACACCTATATAGGCTTGGATGGGAAATTGCCTTGGGAGACGAGGTGTGGTCTTTGTTCCTCAACTTAAGTTATGGAACTTCATTAGTTGTGATCATCAACAGCTTTTGCTGCTGATGTTTAACAAAGTATGACAAGTGGCATCAGTTACTGATGTGATATTAATTTATATAAAGTTGTCTCATGTTCTTGGTTGTCTTTTATATATGTAATGAGTGTATACATGTCCAGTGCTCCTACAGCAGGTTACTAATATACACTAACAAGATAAGATTACTTATATAATACAGTAATAGAATACATGTTTAGTATGATTACTTATATAATACTGTAGTATAATACTTTTAGTATTTAGTATGATTCCCCATTTAGCCTAGTATGATTCATTTTTCAAAATTGCTGGCCTATTTTAAATTTACCTTGTGTTTTCAATCTCACTTAGGTCCTCCAACTTCCCTCTCCCTTTGCCATCAATCCAAAATCAGCTGAGCTGCAACATAATACAGACAGGTAATAGTCAACAGAATCACAAAGCCTAAAAACACTCAACCCATAAGTTACGTTTTTGTTTACTGTTTTGAAGTCTCAAATATGCACTCTAAATCCATATCAATAGCGATGTATCACAAACATAGCTCTCTTCCTTATTATTGTGTAACGTTAACTTTATTATTAGCTCTTACTCCAAAATGGATATCCTCATTTCACCACCTCCACCCACCACTCTACAAACACATGCCCCAATGTTATATTTAACTAATATTTAACTCCCCCCACCCCGCAAAAAATCACGTTTAGAAGTATTTTTCTCTAATTCCACAACGTTGGATGAAATGGCATTAAGAGAACGGAATTTATAATTAATAGGCTGTTCGTGGTTAACGTTATGTGTTGCTAACTTTATTCAGTATCCTAGCCTAATCTGTTATCTGTTAACGTTCCCTAAATCTACTAATTTAGAGGGGGATAATCCACTAACATGCTTTAATGCACATGTTAATTTGATTCAGATGTGCTGATAATATACAATCTGATTCTTTAAACATCTTACCCTTTCAAAGTACATCACAAACGGTCCATTCCGCTGCAACTCTACTGCGCTGCTAGTGTTAGCCGCTAACTTCCGGGAACTATTGAGAGGCTCCGCGATCCGCCACTGCTGTAAAAAAATGGTCCATTGGAGAGAACGGAGATGACGCAACTCTCTCTCTATATGGCTCTGGTTTGGACATGATGCAACCCGCCTCCGGTGCACCGTGTCTTTCCTCGTTAGTATAGTGGTGAGTATCCCCGCTTGTCAATTCCCGGCCAGCCGCGGATAGCTGTAGCGGGCTTTCATGATGAAGTAAGCTCTTGCTGTCTTCTCATGCGAGCACAGGATCGAATCTCGTCTGGAACAAAGTTCTGATGGTGTTTTGACGTTTTTTATACAGCTACCATGCACCATCTTATAGTAAATATTTACTCCCGTAGTCTGTCTTGAGATGACACTGACAATCCTTTTCAGCAGTGTCCTGGCCCAGAGTGACGATGATCATTACTATTAACTAATGATCATTATTAAATATTATTAGGTTATCTTCTTTTCATACATACATTTTCTTAACTTTGTCATTTTTGATAAACATTATATAGTCTGTGTAAAGATCACTGAATGTTATTCACACAACTAATCATTCGGTAAGATATTTAATCTTCTAGAATTAAATTAAAACCTTGTGATTTAAAATTTAGATATTACTACTTTTACATGCTGCTATTTGTCAAATTAAATTTGAAGAACAGGCTGACACTCCATAATAATTATGCAAATAAGACACTAATTTCCAAATGTTATGACAGTATGATATTATGGCATCATGACAGTATCATATTACAGTATGGTTGGCCTATATTTTGCCTATGAGGCAACAATGGAGGCACAACAATGGATGTTTATTCCTTTGATGGAAGTGTACAGTTGAGCATATGAATAAAAATGTTGTGATTATTTAATTTTCTACCCCTATTAAGTAAAGACAGCCACAGTAATCCTTTTGAGATATTTTATTGAAAACACACAGCCGAATTCTGAACAAAACACACAAAATCAAAAATGTACACGCCCAAATAGATGATATATACAACTAATGAACAGTAAGTGATATATACAGTAAATATACAGTAAATAGTGCGTACATAAACATATATACAATATTAGTGCTGAAACGATTAGTCAACTGATTAGTAACTCAACAGAAAATAATCAACAACCATTTTGATGATTGATTGATCTTTTATGTCATTTTCAAGCAAAAATGCCAAACATTCTCTTGTTGCAGCTCCTCCAATGTGAGGATTTTCTGCCTTTCTCTGTTTCATATAATTGTAATCTGAATATCTTTGGGTTTTGGAATGTTGGTAGGACGAAACAAGACATTTGAGGATGAAAAAATAATCGACAGATCAATTAATATTGAAAAAAAATGTTAGTTGTAGTACTATACAATGTGCAGTGCTGTATGTGTGTGGGTGGGGTCGAGGGTGGTCACTTCCCTCTCTCTGCAACCCATCTGTCCCTTTCAGCCTTATAAAAGGCAGACTGTTGGAACTCCATCCAGGTCATCTCCTTGGCCATGCCTTGTGCCTTGTATAGGGACAACACTCTGGAAGGGCAGCAGATATACTTCCCTTGCACCCCGGGGAAGCTGGTATGAATGTGTGGGCTGTTGGGGCCTCTGCACAGGCGGCCTGTTGGCAGCTGCACTGCTGACTTCCTCTTTGCCCTCTCCTCTGCCACCTTCTTCCACTCTGCCCCCCTCTGTCTGGCAGCCTCTAGCTCCCGCTCAAAAAAAGGAGAGGCAGTAAACTCATCAAAAGGCATCCTGGGGTTTGTGAGGCCTTCATCTGCGTAGGTCTTAAAGACCTTTGTGGAGCAGTAAAAGTACTTAACTGTTGAATTGAAGAGCCATCACCAAGATACCGTGACTTTGGCTGACCACAGGCTAAACAGTTCCTTGTCATCTTCTTTGTCTGCTGTTGCTGCTGCTGTGGTTGCTGCTGTTTTTCCAGGATCTCTGTCACAATCTTCTCCACTGTGGCCCGGGTCAGTGACTCCTCCTGAGGGGGAGCCACGGCCGGAGGGTTGAGAGTTGCAGGAGGAAGGGTTGTGACAGGCACACTGACCGTACGGCTGCCTGTGGTCAAACTTTGCCACAGCTGCTGTGTCTCCCAAACCTTCTCTGAGCTGGTGTTGAGGGAAGAGCTGGTGTTCTTTAACTTGGCCAGATGCTTTACATATCTGGAGATATGCTGGCACGTGGTAGGATGAAGGAGGCTGTTGGGGTCGGTGCACGCCCTCTGTACCATGGCAGCATAGTCTGCATCCACCCGCTTCAAAAGATCTTTAGATCCGTGGTGCTTAATCAGAAGCCCATCGATGGCAGCTCTCATGGGTTCCGTCCACCGGCTGTGGTCCAGCACTTGAATAAGGCCCCCTGTCTTAATGGGTTCAGTGCGGGTGGCCCTGGGAGAGGAGGAAACAGGCAGCGGTGCTACACCTGGCAGGTGTGAAAAATAAAGCATATGATTATTATAGTGTTTTATGTCGAATTTAAGAGGAAAAGTAATGTGATGATTTATTTAAAAATGTTAACATTAGTTATAAATTGTATATTTGGCAAGTGTGAAGAGTTGTTTCAAATAACACATGAACTCAATTTGTTGAACATTAATAAGATTTTAAAAAATTTAAAAATATTTTATAATTTAAAAATTATTTTACATTTTGCGTGCACAAGCTACATTTTAAATATTGATAATGGAAAAATATTAACATGATTATCACTATATTAATTCCAACCAAAGTGACCAAGCCTGTTTTAAGCTGTGAAGTTTGTATGAGGGATGGTAGGTAGGCTTTAATTTGAGTGACCTGTATTCATGAAGGCCTGAGACTCGGCTTTGGCTGTGGCAGACACTGGTGTCAAGGGAGGCTGGGACTGGGAAACTGCTGCAGAGCACCGCTGGGAAGACAGGATCAACACTGGTCGAAGTGGATCGTCTTAGACAGTGCCACTGCTCTTCTGAAATATAGAATCAAATAAAGTGATTTAGTGAGTCAGTCTGTTGGTCAGTCAGTTAATGACAGCGAGTAATCAGTCTGGATTACCTGAGAGTCCGTGCCCCCTACAGCAGCTGGGCATTGATGCACTTCCTCCTGGGCAGAGGGCTGCTGCTGTGTCTCCATGGCTACAGCAGCTGAGATGTTATCCTGTGCCTTGTGCTTGTCCCAGTTTAACACAACAGGACGACAGCCTGGCTCCACATACTCCAGTCCAAATCTCTCCCCCGTGTCCCTGTTTGAAACCTGCAGAGCTGGATATTTTGCCTTCCCTGTCACCTTTAAAGAGTACATGTTCAGTTCCGCGATTAACAGAGGGTCAAACACAGCTGGCAGCTCCACACCAGGCTGCTTCAGGTCCACCAGCCTCTGGAAGTTCCAACGCACCACTCCAGTCATGGCCTGGGCCTGGAAAAGTTCACTAGACACCCGGTTGCCTGTTACTCACTGGGCTTGGTGAAAGTGGAAGCCCTCCTGCTGAGAGGTGCCTCTCACAGGGATCCAGATAGGTACAGCGGCCCCCTCGCCCTTGGTGTAGTTGAGCTGCAAGGTGCCACCGTACCTGTAGAGGATTCCCTCCCCCACCTCAGGGTCACTCAGGCAGCCTCGCAGGATGTGGATACGCTGAATCCTCCACATCTTCAACATGGAGGCCATGAAGAGGAGCACATCATTGGAGTCCTTTGCCAGGTGGAAGTGATGTAGGATGTCTTCAACTCTCTGCAGCAGTTCTCTGGGCTGTGGTATCTTTGTCCTACAGTGCTCTCTTATGTGCTGCTTGGTGGGATTTACCGGACAGATTCCACAGAAGTCGTATGCCTCTTTGAGCTTCTGGAGGTCACTCTGGTCCACAACAATGAATGCTGCAGAGAGGAACTGGCAGAAAGAGCTGTAGAGAGGATGATGTTCTGAGACACACTCCCTGGTAAAGCGCCGCATGCAGTGGAACAAGTCTAACTTAACAGTTATGTCTTTGTTAAACTTGGTCCTTGAGGCACTGCTGTTAGCCAGGGATCCAGAGGTCGCCTCTGCCACTATAGCCTCTGTGGTCTTCCAGCAGTCCCAGAAGAGGTGCTCCTGAGCCCCAGCGTCCAGGACCTTGAAGGCAGCACAGCAGTCCCTACAACATATTTTGTACAAAATGAGTCTTATTGTATGAATTTGTAATTTTGTTATTTATTGTTGTTATTTATATATATTTGGACTACAAACAAAAAGGAGCAGATTACACAATAAACTGTGCAAATGAGATTAAAAAAAGCCTGTGACCTGAAAACATCTCATCTAACAATAAAACAAACTATATAACGTCAGTTAACAAAGAGAGCACAACAGGTTAAATACATAAAAATCTGAGTTTTGAATTGAAACTTGTTATGTATACCTGTCCACCCACTGGTAGCCTGCCTTCTCCACTCCAGCAGCGGAGTACCGTTGAGCCAGACCCTCATACATGGGATGAAGAGACCGATCACACTCCGACTGCAGCATCACCCAGGACAGGATCATCCAGTTCTCATTCATGATGGCATACGATGACATGGTGCCGGATGACAAGACAACCTTCCTAGCCACTTTGCGGGTGTGATCAGATCTCAGGGTCCGACCAAAAGTCCCCTGTAGCAGCAGAGTCAGGAGCTGCTCCTGCCGCTGATATTCATGGATCAGGCAGTCGACCAGGTAGTGTGAAGAAATGGATACCAGCCATCAGCATCAGAGTATCCACCAAATGGAGCAGGGGTGTCCGTCTGTCTGAGGAGCCCAGTGATGGTTCTCTGGCCGTATAATCCTGCATCAGCATCCCTGATGTTCTGCACACTGAGCAGGTAGGCCAGGTGTAAATGACCTTTAGTATGGCCCAGCATACTTCAAGAATTTGTTGTTTTTCATGTTTATTAATCCTATAAGTATTTTCTTAAGGTTAGGTTATTATTTGGCCCGTTATTTTAGATATTAAGGTTGGGGCTTTTATTTTGAAGGAGTCTTTACGGAAAACGGAAAAATCTGTATAGTAGATCGTCAAGTGTGTCCGCATGGCACGGTGTCTGCCTAACGTTAGAAAATGCTGGGTATTTTGTTTGTTTAGCACCAGGCTGATAAGGGCACAAGGTTTGTCATCATTTCGTTTCATGTGGTGTTTAATGTTCAGTCATGTTGTGGTGCTTTTTTATAGTTTTGCCGAGTTTTATGCTAGTGCGTTTAGGCTAGCAAGGCTGCTATATTAGCTCAATTCAAGGCAATGCTGTCGGTCTTAAAGGGCATTCATCTCGGTAGAGTTTGCTTGCTAGTATAAAGAAATGCAGCATTTGTGTGTTTTGCAGTAACTGCAATATATACGGTTAAAGCTGCATATGTGACATAAAAATGACTGTTATGACTGTTAATATTTCATTTTAAGTTAAATACGCTTACCTATAGCACTCTATCAGAGGTTGTCACTAAGCTAACGGGTTAAAAAGGTGATATTTCATGATTGGAATATAAACTGTGATTTATTTTCAGTTAGAGGTTAATAATACATGATTTTCGTTTTGTTGAATATTGTAAGGCTATAGTGCAATAAGCCTATCATCAGAATGTGAAAAGATGGTAATGCTTTTATTTTTGTTTACTTTTGTAGCTCTTACGGTATGTTCAAGGGGAGTTCACGGTTTTCATGGAGCTACAGTGTCGTCTATTTGCTCAAAAATAAACACTTTTTGAACCATCAGTTTAAGAGTTAGACCATCATTCAGCCGGGGATGCTACACCAGGTGAGCTCTCTCATATTTAAGGTGGAGGACCTCTGTCAGCTGCTTTGCCGTGTCCTCAGGTGATCTGCCACTACGCCTCATCTCATCCATCACAGATTTGCAGATGGCCTTTTTATATGTGAGGAGAGCTGGCACAATGTTAGTAAATTTCGTCGGCAGCTTCTCCAGCCCTTGGGGCTTGTCAGCATGCCAGTACTTCTTACAAGCCTTGCAGGTGAGCCGTGAGGCTAAAATATAGTACTGGCCGCTGGTGCCAATGACTACTCTGGGCTTTCCAACACCAGAAGAAGCTACCTGAGGGTTGGGACATCCATGAAGACAGGGCAGGATGTAATTGTTCCTCAGCCTCTCCATGATTGTGTGCTCCGGCTTCCAAATGAAAAATGGATGGAGCTGAAAGTGCTTTGTTGAAGGCAGCTCAGAGATTGAGTCTATGAGCTCTGGCTGAGGTGGATAACGCCACAGGGACAGCATGTTCATGGGGTGGCGTACTGGACGCGACCCTGGCCATAGCGCCAGTGCCTCCAACTCAGTCTTCATCCAGATTTTCTGCTGTTGAGAGCAGTTCCACTGGGCAACATCCTTATCATACCCCAGGACAGAGGCTGCAGGCTGATGTGGGGTATGTGAAGGGACAGAGGCTTCAGGTTGCTCGACAGGAGGGGCTGGACATGGCAGAGCTGTAAAACACAAACACAATACAACACAAAACAACACTAAATACACAATGAAAAAAAGACAGCTCCAAATGAATGACTGTAAAACAATGTCACAGAAATAAATACCTTCAACAAGGATTGTGTCTTCCTGTGCTTCCACAGAGGCAACATTATGCGATGATGCATCTAGGATGGTGAGATACAAACCAGAGAGGCAAGTGAAATAAAGACATTAAAGTAATGAACATTGCTTAACATATTCTTTCTCATAGCGCTTAAGAAAATGAAACATCTACCTTCAGGAAGAGATGGGGCTGCTGTCTCTGGCTCCACAGAAGAATGGTGGGAGACTGGCTTTCTGTGTGCTTTGAAAAGAAGTTGCACCAAAAGTGAAAAAAACAAACAAACCAGAAAGCAGATATTAACATTACATAACATTACTTATCACATGAGTACTGTAGATAACGCAATTAAAAATGGATTTGGATTAATCAGAATGTAACTGATGTTTATGTGAGGTATACTGGTAGTATAAGAGGGCTACTTATGTGAAAATGCCATACTTTGTCTCCACACATTGGGTGCTTGCTCCTCTATCCCAAGCTGTGGGGCAATGGCAAGCAGCTGAGGGGGGACCGGCAACGGGGCCGGGATAAATAGATTTTTAAAATGAAACATAATACAATTGGAATAGCATAAAAGATGGATTAAAGTGAGAAGTAAATAAATAAATACCTTTCACAGAAGAAATGGTCGCAGTGGGGTCCTCAGGCTCAGCAGGTCTGGAAACAGTAGCTGTTGGATTTGTCCTACGTGCTGGTGAAAAAAATTCAGTGTCATTTTCCCCACACATTCAAGTTTGTTATGCTTCATGCATCTGTTTAGGCCTTATGCATCTGTCTTTACCTCCTCTTATGCATCGGGAGCATGGATGCGGACGGACGGACGGACGGACAGAGTTTTCCTCATTTTATAGTAGGATAAATTAGATCCACCTACGTAGTTCAGTGACAAATTTAGATGGAGACAGATTTAACATCCCTCTCTCCAGCTCCTCATCCTCCTCCATCGCTAGGAGATTAAACAATAACAATAATGTGTTAGGTACATTAAACGTTCACATACAACACGTGTTTGCATATGTATGTGAGCTCACCTAGAGTTCTAGATGTAGGTGTGGAGGCAGCTGATGTAGCGGAGGCCTCTGCAGGTGGTGGACAGGACTCAGCCCTCTGCTGCTTAAGCAGGTACTGCTGCAGGTTGTACATCTTGCTGTTTTTGATGCACTTGACTCCTAAGACGAAGGCAGCATATCCGTCTGCCCTGCTCTCCCAGATCTGCCTCCAGGTGTCCTTGGTCCTGGCTCCAAATCCAACAAGATTGTCGGTCTCTGAGGCCACTGGTGCTGCAGGCTGTCTGGAGAGTAGGTACTTCCTAAGGTCTTCAATTTCCTGGAAGCTCCTGGCATAGTCCAGAAATGAGAGGAGGCTGTCCTTGCTGTGTCCCTGGGGGTTGAAGCTTCCATCTCTCTCCTCCTCGTCTACCTTATTGATGAGGTAGATGGTGTAGCCAACATCATTCTCCAGGAGCCAGCGGAAGGATTTCCCCTTGTACTTACCAAACTGTAGTACATACTGCCCCATCACCTCCTGTCGGTCAGACACATCCCCTCCCCGCTGAAGGACCGCAGTGAGAGCATCAGTCTTCACAAGGTCATGTTTCTGAGGGGGAGACCTGTCCTGAAGCGCAGGATTATTTTTGATCCTCGTGGCCTCATCAGAGGGGTCCTGCCGTAGATGGCCCGATGGACCCTTCCTGAAAGAGATCTTCATCCTTCCAGGGAAGAAGTTGACGGTCTTCTTCATTATTTCCTGTACACAGCAAAACACCATGCATATTACACAGTAATAATTAAAATGACAGAATTACATTCATAATGACTAGGTAACATAATTTTATACTACATAGATATCTTTATATTACACAGACAGACAGGCATACAGATAGATAGATAGATAGATAGATAGATAGATAGATGGGAGGACACAATGTATTAATGTAACAGCTAATAACAGTAATAAAAGATTCCTTTCGTCATAGCAATTAAACTTTGCAAACTCCCATCTTACATGTATAGGATAGACATGCTGTAGTATCTGTTTATGCATTCTTAATGTACACTAAGCTTGCCCGAAATACGACTGTAGCAAGATATTCACACTGAGAACTGGTGAATGGTAGCATGATGGCATTAAAGGCTTCAGACTGATTATGATTCTCCAAGATAAGACACAATCAAAGGGACAAAGAAATAAACTACGACAGGATGTTTATGGTGGTAGTGTCAGCAAGAGAGAAATTGACAACGTCTCCAGTTGTACAAGGCATAAAAATTATTATTACTAATAATAATAATACTCATGATACTCAAACTTAAACAAGTTAAAAACGGCAGCACAGGTAGCTAGGTAACACTAAAACACACTAAAAGCACAACGTAGTACAGGACATTAATCACATATTCTAGTATGCAGTTCTAAAAAGGTGAGTTTTTACTTAATACGTGATATATACTCACCTAACGCTAATGTACTACCAAACAACAAATCGAGTTACAACCTGTCAAGGCTAAGACAACATTAAAACAAACATATAGTTTGCTCATACGTAACTAAGAAGCTTAGGTTGAATTACGCGGTAACGTTAATTTAATCGGCCCGATTTACGTTGGATAAATTTGACGTTTTGTTGTTGTCGTGGTAAAATATGTCGGAAAACCACTTGCTCGATGCTGCCGCTGCTCTGTCTGTCTCACTCTCTTCACTCTGTAACGGGGTCTCACTCTTATCCAAAATGTGGAAACAGCGCCACCACCGCTTGTGGCCAAAAATATATTACATCCGTAGTGATAAGAACTACCATAGAGAATGAATTGAAAAAGTTAAGAGAGTTAAGCTCTACTATACCGGGGTTCAATTCCCCGACGGGGAGGAATTTGTTTTCTCTCTCAGAGCTTTATGGAGGCAGAGAGGAATCTGAACTCAGACTGAGGAAGATTCAGCTGGAAGGAAGAAGGAGGGTATGAACGGATTAATGGACTCCTTGCCCGGACTTAAATTAGAGCCATAGTTAGTTTAGACCAAAGGTAAATAGAGATACACTAAAGGGATAAATGTTTCCAGCAACAAGATTTGTCCAAAAAAAAAAAAAAAAAAAAAAAAAAACCTTAAATGCTTTGATGTGCATCTTAACCAGTATTACGAAAACAGCAACACATTTTGAAATTCAGAAAAACCTACCATACCAAATATGAGTGAACAAGCTCTTAGTTGAATCAGTGTGTGGCCCTTAAAAGGACCTTTGGGTGGATGTAGCTCCAGGCGGTTTACTTGGAGCTGGTGTACTTGGTGACCGCCTTAGTGCCCTCGGACACGGCGTGCTTGGCCAGCTCACCGGGCAGCAGCAGGCGGACGGCGGTCTGAATCTCCCTGGAGGTGATGGTGGAGCGCTTGTTGTAGTGAGCCAGGCGAGACGCCTCACCGGCGATGCGCTCGAAGATGTCGTTGACGAACGAGTTCATGATGCCCATGGCCTTGGAGGAGATGCCGGTGTCGGGATGGACCTGCTTCAGCACCTTGTACACGTAGATGGCGTAGCTCTCCTTCCTGGTCTTTCTGCGCTTCTTGCCGCCCTTGGCGGCGGTCTTGGTCACGGCTTTCTTGGAGCCCTTCTTGGGCGCTGCCTTGGCGGGTTCAGGCATGACGAGATCTCGGTACTTTACAGCAGAGAATGAGCTGAGAGGAGCAGAGCGGATGGTTTTGGAGGTAGCTGATGCAAATTCAGCTGTGCTGTTCCTCCTATACGATTGGTTGAGTTTTTGCAACCATACTGGGCATGCGCTGAACAAGGACCTCTCTCCCACAGAACTAGAATAGGTAGAACTGATATGCCCTCTGCGCACCCGCACAAGAATACAAATTCTGTATTTGTATCAACTTTCACATCAACCACTATCTATTTCTGAACTAAACTGAAAATCAGGTTCCACCGAGATTTGAACTCGGATCGCTGGATTCAGAGTCCATTACACCATGGAACCACAACACATTGCAGCTGCTGGAGCTGGGAGGATTTCATATGGCATAATATTTCATTATTATTATTATTGCTGTTGACGCTTGTATAGTAGTGTAGCAGATGGGATGGGGACTCCACATACTGGGAACTGGATGAACGGTGAATAATCAGTGCAGAGGGATTCAAATGTTATAAAAACAACAGATTTAGTTCATATTAATGGAACTACGCCTCATTCCAACAGTGAGATTCAGTGAGTTATTTTTTCTCTCTGGTGTTGAAGTTCATCCACAGCGTTTTAACACGCGTAAATCAAGGATGATCGTGCGAATGGGAGCAGATACGGTTTGTTGTCTGTATGAAACAATAACTTTATAAACTGATTCACTGTGGGACAGTGACGAAGAGGAAAAACACGGTCTGATACCTCTACATCAAAGGAATAGCATATTTTTCTCCTCATGTTTGGGACCACAGGTGAGGCAGATCAGGTTGGTAGAAAAATATATAACACTTTGATTTTTTTTCATGATAACGAAGTGTAAATAAAGGATTAACTCTTTAAAGTAGTGGGCGGCTCTTAAAAGAGCCTTTGTGTTGCTGTTGGCTGGTAAATGAAGTTAACCTCCGAAGCCGTACAGAGTGCGGCCCTGCCTCTTCAGAGCATACACCACATCCATGGCGGTGACGGTCTTTCTCTTGGCGTGCTCGGTGTAGGTGACGGCATCACGGATGACGTTCTCCAGGAAGACCTTGAGCACCCCGCGGGTCTCCTCGTAGATGAGACCGGAGATGCGCTTGACTCCGCCGCGGCGAGCCAGACGGCGGATGGCGGGTTTGGTGATTCCCTGGATGTTATCACGGAGAACTTTCCGGTGCCGCTTGGCGCCTCCTTTACCGAGTCCCTTTCCTCCTTTTCCTCTTCCGCTCATCTTGTTGCTTCTCAAAGTCAAGAAAAACTGAAACCAACCGCCCCACCAAGCTCATATATAAAGCTGATCTGAGGACGTGAGTGAAGCATGAAGCACGCGCTGTGCGGGGCGGTGCAGCCTCTCCTGCAGCTTAAAGAGACACTGCACGATCAGTTCACTTCTGGCAAGCTGGCAAACCGCCAAGGTGGGACAGAATCACGTCAAACAACCAAACAAGTTGTTATTAAAGGGCCATCACCTAATATCACCATTGATCAAATCAAAGAGGAACTGAATTATCAAGGCATTACAATCCAGAAGGCTCACCGTATCATCAGTAGGAGAACAGAACAGCCGACCAACTTCATGAGAGTCCATCTATCCAACCCAGAAGACTCCGCCAAACTCATCAGCAAAGGATTCTTCATGGACCTCTTCCACTACCGTGTGGAAAAAGCTCACTCTACAACAAATATAAAGCAGTGCTTTAATTGTCAGGGTTTCAACCATACAGCCCAGCAATGTAACAGTGAAATCAAATGTGTCAGATGTGGAGCAGGTCACTCACACTAATCATGTGAAAGGCCCAAACATGAATCTAACTGTGCCAACTGTGGTGGGAATCATTCTGCTGTTTCCAAGCAATGCCCTACCTACCTATCCATGATTCGATCCTCCCAGGCTCAGCCTCTCTCCCAGCTCCACCCCGGCCAGAAAACCTCCAGACCCCTGGTGCAATGCACTGTTCTCCAAAATGACCTTGGTCTGTGCCAGGATAAAAAACATTACGAGGCCATCTGTAAAATGCCTCAAGAAACATCTTCAGTAAATAGCCTTTCTAAATATGAACAACAATATGGACCAATTCAATATTTTGCATATCAATATAAGGGGAATCAGATCAAACAAAGAAGAGCTCCTCCACATCCTACAGGAAAAGGATGTTCATGTAGCTTCAATAATTGAAACGTTTCTCTCCCCACACATAGACTTCTCCCTACCAGGCTATGATATTCTAAGAAGAGACAGGCCTCAGGGGAAAGGTGGATGAGTTGCCCTGCTCATAAAAAGATCAATTACATACAACGAAACCATCATCTCAGTAAGCCTAGAACAAGCCCAAAGTAATGAATTCATAACTGTAAGACTTAAGCTCTCTCCTAACTCCAGCATACTCCTGATGTCAATTTACTGTCCTCCTGGTGTAATTCCTTCCCCCCATCTTTTCCAAGAGATTCTCCTCCAGGAGAAGAAAACAATCATAATGGGAGATTTCAATGCCAAACACTCAGCTTTCAATAATAAAAGCACAAATCAGTCGGGTACTATACTGAATACTATAATCGAGCAGACTGATCTAGTTCTTCTTAACAATGATGAGCCAACACATTATTCCACTACGCACAACTCGGTGGATATTTTAGATCTTTGCCTCTGCACCCCAGAATTAGCCGGAAGAGTAACCATGTTTTCTGTCTGCGGTGACATCGGCAGTGATCATCTACCAATACTCACTTCACTCAGTTTTGAAGTCCAGTCTGCTAAAAGACAAACAAGATATGATTACAAATCAGCAAACTGGCAAGCATTCAAGCTCTCTACTGCCAACCAGAGTGCCCACCTTCCTCCATGTGATCCAGAACCTTCTGCCATCGACCAAAAATCTATCTTGCTCGGACAGATACTCCTCACAGCCAGGGAAAGTTCAGTGAGCCTTAGAGGAGATCCTAAAGGCCCAAAGAACCTCCCCCTTTCTCTGATGCGGCTTATTAAAATAAAAAGAAGACTAAGAAGAGAATTTATGAAAACAAGGTCTCCGGAGATCAAACAAAAAGTCAACCAACTACAAACACAAATACGGAAAGCAATCAGGAGGGAACGAGAAAAAACATGGAACAGGTTTTATATGGACTTAAATAATGACCCAAATCCCAAAACATTTTGGCAGAAAATCAATCAGCTTAATGGAAAGAAAAATAACTCAAGAGTTAGAGTACAGTTTTAAGACATAATGGCCAAATGGTCGAGGACGAAAAAGAAAAAGCACATGCTTTTAAAGAGCACCTGCAAAATGTACATTCATGTCCAGATGACCCCTTGTTCGATCCAGAGTGGAAGGAAATAGTAGAGCGCCAGGTCTGTCTGCCTACCCATCTACCCCTAGGAAATATAGAAATCAATCATCCTCTAATCAAAGTGGTCACGATAACTGAACTCCAGGAGCATTTTAAGAAGCTCAAAGTGAAAGCCCCTGGTGAAGATACAGTGGACAATCGGCTTATCAAAGAAGCATCAGCAGAGTTTATGGCCATACTTGCAGACCTTTATACCCTTTGCCTCCATGTTGGTTATTTCCCAAAGCCCTGGAAATCAGCCTTGGTGTCGATGGTCCCCAAACCACACAAAGATCCCCACCTGCCTGTCAATTACAGGCCTGTTAGCCTCCTGAGTAACCGTGGCAAACTTCTGGAAAGAGTGCTGGCTGACAAGCTCCAAAGCCACTTTGATGCCATAGTCCCTCTTAAATTTAAATATCTCTACTGAAACAAACTATGGGATTTTGGCAGGATGTTTTTAAAAATGATTCATCAGTGATGTCAAACTGGCTGTCAGAAAACATAGCAACAGAGTGTGTGTGTGTGGGGGGGGCGGTGGAGCTGAATACAAGTATGCAGTGAGCATTGGTTGTGTGTATACACTGGTGTTAATTTGCAGTTTCTTAAGGAAATGTAACTTTTTGGCTTAGAAAAGCATTACCAAGTTTCAAATGTTAAACACTAGATGTCCTCTAGTATGAAACAAAGCCAACTTGCACAGGAACAGAAATAGATGTTCAAGATTCAAAATCAATCCGGAAAACTCCTATAAGTGTTTGTGTGGCTCTTAAAAGAGCCTTTGTTTTGGTCTTAAGCTGGTGAGTTTACTTCTTGGCGGGCTTCTCGGTCTTCTTGGGCAGCAACACCGCCTGGATGTTGGGCAGCACGCCGCCCTGAGCGATGGTCACTCCGCCCAGCAGCTTGTTGAGCTCCTCGTCGTTGCGGACGGCCAGCTGCAGGTGACGGGGGATGATACGGGTCTTCTTGTTGTCGCGAGCGGCGTTTCCGGCCAACTCCAGGATCTCAGCGGTCAGGTACTCGAGCACCGCCGCCAGATACACCGGGGCTCCGGCACCGACACGCTGGGCGTAGTTTCCTTTGCGAAGCAGCCTGTGAACACGGCCGACCGGGAACTGAAGACCGGCACGAGATGAGCGGGTCTTTGCCTTGGCACGAGCCTTGCCGCCGGTTTTACCGCGTCCAGACATTTTCGTTATTTCTTGTGGTTAGAGAATCAAAGAATGAGTAGAAGTTGTCGGGAACCGGTTTATATGTCCCTCGAGCTGCTTGTTCATTGGTCAGTTGGAACTTCAAAATCGTCGCCCAATCAGAAAACTTCTGGTGTCACGTTAACACAACAAATAACACTTCCGCTGTGGAGTGTCTTGGATTTTCAAAATAAAACGTCTCATGACAAACCTACTGTAAAGTTTACAGAAAAGGATTAGAGCCACATGAACAATTTATTTCATTTCTGAGATTAATCTCAGTGTTCTGAGTTTAAAGTCACATTTCTGAGACAAAAGTCATAAAGATTCTCAGAACTCAAAAACATGTTTCACATGTGATGGATTAACTCTCATGTTAGGTCAGATCTGACTAATTTAAAACTTTTTACTGTCATGAACATGGTTTCTTTTATCAGATTGCCATAACATCCTCCACACTGGGCATCACAACACAAAAATATCATGTTCACAATTTTTAGTGAAGAGAAGCTGTTTCATTCAAATTTAGGACATCTGTTTTGTTTCAGTTCATAGAAAATAAATGGGTGAGACTACAATGAAGAGCAAAGAGAAACTAGTTCAGAGTTCAGGAGTTTAGTTTTGCAACCATATGCCAAGTATCTAGCAGATTACACACACACACCTGCAAAGCTCCAGCTGTTGTCCATCCTTACACCCCCCCCCCCCACACACACACACACACACACACACCTTTCATACTTCTCTTGAAAAAAGAAAATAATGAAACACATGAAATATAACCAAACTGCAATATTGTGTTGTAAGATAAATTGTTCAACAATATACATTATAGCTGTTTTAAACTCCCTTGTCTTTTAATTGCCTTCTCAAACAGCTTTTACAGTCGTTATGTTAAGTAACTAACTGTTGAAATAAATATGTATTTCTCACCACGTGTTGGTAGGAAAACGACAAGTGATGAATCAATGAGTCTCAGCCAGTGAGCTGGGTAGATGGTAAAGAACCATGTTGGTAAGTAGGGCATGTGACATCATAGAAACACTATGGTTGTATATGTTGTGTTGATATTAGTTACATTTAGAGTGTTAAATATGTATAATTTTTGGAAGATCACTGACTGTATCAGCGGTCACTGTTTTTGTTGCAGTGGAATAAAGTCTTAGTGAATATTTTGGTGGCTCTTAAAAGAGCCGTTGTGGGACTGACAGCAGGGGAGTTTAAGCTCGCTCTCCGCGGATGCGGCGGGCCAGCTGGATGTCCTTGGGCATGATGGTGACCCTCTTGGCGTGGATGGCGCACAGGTTGGTGTCCTCAAACAGGCCGACCAGGTAAGCCTCGCTGGCCTCCTGCAGAGCCATGACAGCGGAGCTCTGGAAGCGCAGGTCGGTCTTGAAATCCTGAGCGATTTCTCGGACCAGGCGCTGGAAGGGCAGCTTGCGGATCAGCAGCTCGGTGGATTTCTGGTAGCGACGGATCTCTCTGAGAGCCACGGTACCGGGCCTGTAACGGTGGGGCTTCTTCACGCCGCCGGTGGCAGGGGCGCTTTTCCTGGCAGCCTTGGTGGCGAGCTGCTTCCTGGGAGCTTTTCCTCCGGTGGATTTACGGGCGGTCTGCTTGGTTCTGGCCATGGTTCAAACTTCAGCTCTTCCTTCTTTACGGCAGAAGAAAATAAGTTGTTTGAGAGTGAATGTCGGCTTTATATAGCCAACGCCGGAGCGCTGCTACACGCTGATTGGCCTGCCCGAGGGGAGGCGCGAGCTTCATCAGATCAACTAGGCCTATTGGAGGAAAGGCGCTTTGGAAAGCCGCCGAAAATTCAAACTAAACACTAAACCACAATTCAAAGCTCTCCTCCACAGCAGCTGAGTCTAACGGCGGCAGAAAGGCTTTTACTATTTTGAATCATATAACCAGCAAAATAATGATACCATAATGAACCAGCAAAATCATGATAAAAATACAACACAATATAAGATAAGATTAAAACACGATGAACAAAAATAAACTAAAACAATTATGTAATATGTAATTAGTAGCTAATAGTTAAAGTAACACAATATAATATAAACACACTGAGTGGAGTGTGAAGAATGAAAAATGCATTAATTTCTATGATTTATTAAAAAATACATACAATTCATGAATAACTATACAAGCTATATTTACAGTAGTATACATGTATGAAGACATTCTAGCATTCATATGTATTTATGGTTCGTTTATGTAGATGGATCTGTGTAGAATAATCTAAAGAGAAAAGTAGAGGAAACAGAAAAGGTGCAGAGTGGGAAATGAGCAGCAACCCAAAGCATCTTCAGTAAGACTGTGGAGTCAAACCTGTCCTGAGTCCAGAGGATTTAAAAAGTATTTAAAAAAATACTGATCTCTACTCATCACACTATGTAATGAAGAAGTATCAACATGTTACAATGTATACAAATAAGTCACACATAGTATCACTTATCTGCAGTTATTTTGTCTATAATCTACAAAGAAATAAACAGCAGTTAACAGAGAAGCAGTAAACATTGCGGCCAGTTGATCGAAAATGTTACTCAAGTGTTTTTCTGGTGTGTGTGTGTGTGTGTGTGTGTGTGTGTGTGTGTGTGTGTGTGTGTGTGTGTGTGTGTGTAGGGGGGGGGGTTAATCTGCCACATCAACAACCTCTGATATCAGTTGTGATAGGCTTATAGTTTGTCATATAATTTTAAAAAAGAAGATGCTCTTTCATGAAGGTTGTGGGTGGCTCTTAAAAGAGCCTTTTGGGTAAAGTAAAGCCGGAAGCTTACTTCTTCTTCGGTGCTGCTTTCTTAGCTGCAGGCTTTGCTGCTTTGGGCTTGGCAGCCTTCTTCGCGGCAGGTTTCTTGGCAGCAGCGGGCTTCTTCGCCGCCTTCTTGGGACTCTTGGTCGGCTTCTTGGGGCTCTTAGCTGGTTTCTTGGCCGCTGGGGCTTTCTTCGCCTTCTTCGGGGATTTCTTAGCGACTACTGTCTTTTTAGCTGCAGCCTTCTTGGCTACAGTCTTCTTCGGGCTCTTGACGGGTTTCTTGGCAGCGGGCTTCTTGGCTTTCGGAGCGGGTTTCTTGGCAGCCGGCTTCTTGGCCTTCTCAGCCTTGTTGATCTTGAAGGAGCCGGAGGCCCCGGTCCCCTTGGTCTGGACCAGAGTGCCTTTTTCCACCAGTTTCTTGATGGCGATCTTGACGCGGGACTTGTTCTTCTCCACGTCGTAGCCTCCGGCAGCCAGGCTCTTCTTGACGGCGGCCAGAGACACGCCGCTCCGCTCCTTGGAGGCGGACACAGCTGTAACGATCAGGTCGCCGACGCTGGGGCCGCTCTTCTTCGGCCTGGGAGCCTTCTTCTTCGCGGCTTTAGCCGGGGCGGGGGCGGGTGCTGGAGCGGTTTCTGCCATTTCTTCTTCTCTCTCTCGTTGTGCTTCTCACAGCTCTACAGAGTCTGACTGGACTGTTTGTCGGCGCAGAGCAAGAGGCGGGACTTATACACAGCATGAGGACCGTGTAGACTCAACACACACAGCCGCTCTGTCTGTCCTGTTGAAATGTGGCGACACTTGTGTTTTCTCTTCCACATTTTAGGGATAAAAGACACAGATCGGAGCAGTTTTCAAGTGTAACTGTTATTGGAGCAGTGAGAAAACTTCTTTCCTCTCGGGATGACGTCATGTTTAGCGCTGAGGAGACTTTCATTTTATTCAGGGAAGCTTCAAACCTCTCTGATACACCGGCACAGTGTTCAGCTCGCAGCGGGTTTTCTTCACATTTCGTCTCCTAAAATGCTTTAAAGTGCTTTAGATGGCAGACAACACTGTTTGTCCAGTAAGCAGATGTGTCTGATGAGGGAATAAAAGTAAAAATACTGTAGTGGTGTGACTCGTTTTGGTTTAATCGGCAGATGTTTTGGTGTCGGTAAACACACTGATGCTGGCGGTGACTTAGGGCGGGTTACATAGACTTCCAGTGAGAAATTAACTTTCTGCACTCATGATTAATGAAACTGAAAAGGCATTTTGTTAAAGTTTGTGATATTCACTGATTGTACATGAAAGTAGGCCAAACATTTATTTTCTCCAATGCACACAAATGTCACAACTGACTATTATAAACTTCTACTTACTGTAATCCAACTGAGTCCATTAGTCTGAAATATCACTCTGCATTTATTTATGAAAAATACATTTTCAGTGTTTACTCTGTGATTTTATGCAACAGTTGCTTGGAGGTCATTTTAATTTTGGTTCCACAGTTGTCCCTGTTCTTATTTTATCCCAGTACTGAATCTGGTGCAGGTTACAGCGTTTCTGTTTGATACTTAATCAAAATTAAAAACACGTTCTCAGTTCTGGAACTACACTAATTTTTGTCTCAGATTAACAATATTTTCTTATTTCTTGGTGGTTAAATTAAGAGGAACAGAGAAAATACATTTTAACAGAGGAATTATCTCTTCTGATCAGCTCTGATCACATGGTCTGAATTTGGCACTTTCTTGAACTTGCACTTGATGTCCTTTATCGATCACCCAAATTATGTTTTTTGATGTTTTTACATGCTTATGTTTTATGTAATATTATGTGCTGTCGTGTATGGTTGTTGATGTTTTTGATATTCTTTTATGCTCTTTGTGCAAAGCAAATTCCCCCGAGGGGCAATAAAGGTTTCATTCATTCATTCATTCATTCAACCAGACACTGTAATATTAATGTGTCTCTTTCAGGTGTCCATTGTTAGAATATTGTGATATTAGAAAGTGTGTTCAAAGTTGATTATCAGTTGTTGTTGTTGTTGTTGTTGTTTCCCCTGTAAATTGTCATTATTAGGTGGCTAGTAGTATTGGTAGCAGTAGTAAACTGCTAATTTGCACAGAGAATCATTCCGGTTCTTCAGTGGGTCTTAGTGTTGCTTTACACAAAGAACCATTAATGTTCCCCTCATCAAGCTTTGATTGATCAAAACAGCCAACAAACTCTCAGTGAAATTAAACCAAAGAAGTAGTTGGAAATGTGATGAGGGCATTATTTCGCAAACATCCCAGTAACAGTTCAGTTAATCATTTAAACTTATCAGAGCGGTTTGTCCATATTTCATTTTTCATTTATTTAAAAATAACAGTATGACAAATATATAAAGCAGTAATAAAATAATAGGCCTGTATATGGTTCCTGAAAGATGATGAAGGCTAGTTAGTATTCCTATATTTCCATATTACAGAGGCTTTGTGTTTCTCTCCCTGGTCAGTAAAAGTGGGAACAGCGCCACGAGCCCATAGACTCCCACGTTGTGGCCAAAAATATATCGCATATTGTTTTAGAACTCCCATGACTTTTGTCCGTTGAGTCCCCTGGTTGCGCCTTTCCTCGTTAGTATAGTGGTGAGTATCCCCGCCTGTCACTTATTTAGAATAAGGCCAATAGTCGGATTATTGCTGTCTATGTAAACATAGTCGATGATGAAGTTTCACTGTCAGATGGAAAAGCTGTGGAAGCCACGAGTTAGACATCAACTGTGAATTTAGATGATATTCAGGAAAATTAATGAGAATGTGGGGCAACAGAAAGAAATGGTTATCCAGAATGAAAAAGCTGCTTTCTGGATTGACAAAATAACTATCTGCAATGTGTAATGTGTAATAATTTGTTTAAGAATAATAATAATCATTGACTAATAATAATTACAATAGGCTAATTGAATATGAAGGTAGGCTATGTGAGACTTTAATTCTGGAAATGTTTTAGATATTTTTTAAAAAGGTATTTATATTTATATTTATTTATAAGCCCATATGGGCTTACAAGACACTAGACAGCAACAATAGCCAGGATGGCCACATGACAAATCATAATATACAGTTCCAAAAATTCAAAAGGAGAACATTTCAAAAACATTCAATTTCCATGACAGAAATGTCCTGTTATGTTGGATACAGTGTTCTCTGTCTTAGTTGCCATGCATTTTCTATAAGTCTTGCTAAGACAAAAATCTCCTCATTAAAGAGCCAACTCAACATATCGCCTTCAGACAATCAAAACAAATCAGGGTTCTTCAACTGAATTTTTTCAAATAGATGATTCCTCAAATCACTGTACATGGGGCAGTGAAACACAAAATGAAATTAGTTATTATTATTATTATTATTATTATTATTATTAGTGAGCTGTCATTATTTCAACCAGCAGACATGGTGGAGCTTGTCAGGTTTTGTGCTTTAGGAAGGTCCAATGGCTAGAGAGCTATACTATTAACTATACACTATAAATGGTAAAAGGTAATTAAAAGCTAAGTTAAAAAGAGCTGGCATTTGAAGGAGCTCACTGAACTCCCCTGTTTGATATCTGTTGGTAGAGTGTTCCACAGTTTGGGGGCATAATTGAAGAAAGCTGCATCCCCAAGCTTTTTATGACTGTCTGTGGTTGTGAGGGATCAACAAGCCAACATTTGAGGACCTGAGGGCTTGTGCAGGGAAATAAGGTAGTAAAGAGTCTGCAATATAGACTGGGCCTAAGCCATTAAGGGCTTTGTAAACAAGTTAAAGGACTTTAAGTAAGTAAGTAACGTTTATTTATATAGCACCTTTCACAGAGCAAAGTCACAAAGTGCTTCACAGGAGTAAAATAGTTAAAATAAGACCATCAAATAGTAAGAAACAATAAAACATAAAAACAAAAGACAGAAAAACACACAGAAATACAGACACAAGAGGCTAGACAAAGGCCAGTCTGAACAGATGAGTATTCAGCTGCTTTTTTAAAGTGTCAACAGAGACCGCAGATCTTAAGTCCAGTGGAAGAGCGTTCCATAGTTTAGGAGCCACAATCTCAAAGGCTCGATCACTTTTTGTTTTGAGCCTAGAGCGAGGGACAACCAGTAAGCCCTGGTCAGAAGACCTGAGTGACCTGCTGGTAATGTAGGGATGGAGCAGGTCGCAGATGTACGCAGGTGCCTGACCATGCAGGGCTCTATATGTGATTACAAGAACCTTAAATTGAATCCTAAACTTGATGGGAAGCCAATGTAAGGAAGCTAAGATGGGTATGATGTGAGACGTCCTGCTGGACCTGGTCAGCAGCCTTGCAGCAGCGTTCTGGACCATCTGGAGACGGTCCAGGGATGACTTGCTGAGGCAGGTGAAAAGGGAATTACAGTAGTCCAGGCGGGGTGATATAAAGGCATGAATAATCATCTCCAACTCAGCTTGTGACACAACAGACTTGAGTTTGGCAATGTTTCTAAGATGGAAAAAACATGTACGGGACAATGACTTAATATGTTGATCAAAGTACGTAGCCTGATCAAAAATAACACCAAGATTTCTAAGGTTAGACCGTACCGTTGATGAAAGGGACCCAATACACTGAGCAACCTTGGAAACGATACTGTCTGAAGCAATAATAAGAACCTCAGTCTTGTCTTGGCTTGGCTTTAAAATGTTACTTATAAAGGACAGATTAGATATGGGCCTGTAGTTACTCAGAACTCCACTGTCTAAATCGATTCTGCTTATTCTGAATTTAGTTTTCAACCACTGTAGTTGTGGAGCGGTGACTCATAGTTGGGCCACAAGTCTTTGGCATGCTCTGCGGCTTCCTCAAAACTTTCAAAAGTATAACGGCGTGAGATGGTGGGGTATCCCCGCTCGCAGAAGTTTAGGCACTCTCTCAGTCGGTTCATGTCAAATGTCAGCTTCTGAACAGAAGAGGAAAAAAAACATGATGAGATACAACAGAATGGGACAGGATGGAATTCATCTGTTCCTACTTTACTATTATTTTCTCTACTAAACCCTATTCACTATGAAGTACTTTTCTTAGACGGCAAAACGAATGGGGGTCTTTCTCAATATGCGTTCTTGTGTCCTCCATGATGCAATTTACATAATAATTCATCGCTGAAGCACAATTTCAAAACAAAAGAGAAAGTAAAAGTAAATGGAACTCTCTAACTGATTGAAACACAAGCATCGACTTGGCATTCTTGGATTTGATGATCACCCTGGATCTCAGCAGGGACTGTAACAGGTGGACCTATGGGTAGAGCAAGGCACTAACACTGCAAGGGATGAGGGTTCAATTCCCTGCCCGACTCAGTGGGTAGACCATGGCAGTGTCAGCATTAGGATTTTGATTCCTACTGGGACCATTCATGCACTGCAAGGCCTTTGGATAAAAGTATCCACAAATGCCATAGATTTTCAAAAGGTTCAGTTCAGTTTCAGTTTTATTTCATTTATAGTGCAACATCACCCCAGGGGGTCTCTGCACACTTTACGACAAAATAAAAGCATTTATGAATGTATATATACACACACATGCATAAACACATATACATTTGCACTGATATGCCCACATAGAGACATACCCACATGGATACACATAACATGGCAAGGATAATACCGAACATGAATACACATACACATGACAAAATTCAAATTAAAACCCACCTGGATACTTATGACGAGGATAATCGAGGGAAAATAGTAGAGGTAGTAATAATAATAATAATAGTAACAATAGTAAAACATTGATAAATTGTTACTGAGCAGGTGATAGCATGTTTATCCAGCCAGTGAAACTAGGGAGAGCCGTAGTGTAGAGAGAAAAGATGGGTTTTAAACCTAGATTTAAAAATTTCAACAGAGTTTGCTTCTCTTACAGTCGAGGGAAGAGTATTCCAAAGAGAAGTGGCGCGATGTGTAAATGCTCTACTCCCAACTGTTTTTTTGTTAAACCTGGAGACCGTCAGATAACCAGCACCTAGAGAGCGTAAAGGGCGTCCTGGAATATATGGTTTAATCAAGTCAGATATGTATGACGGTGCCAATCCATTTAAGGCCTTGTAGGTCAGGAGGAGCACCTTAAAATCAGAGGTAGAAGGTGGAAAAATGGAAGACTATAGTGTGTTAGCCATGCTAGCACAGATCCTCATCAATGTTAGATCAAAATGATAGGTATAGGCAAACAATGTAATATATAATATTCTAAATTCAGCAGCCACAGTTATATTTCAGAACCCTAAAACCATATAGGTAATTTAGATTTTTTTAGAAACGTGTTTTCATCTTAAAATAGAAAGGGAGTCTATATGAATTATACAGGAGGCGATGTTACCATCATTAACATTAACCACAACCTGGGCAGAATAGATACCACCTGTTTTCCACGATAGTTAAACAGTTGCTTTTATGAACTTTTCTATTTTTATTGCGGAGCACTGCAGTAGAACAACATTTGAGTAATATAATTATAAAACTTATATCAAACACACAAAACTAGCCCTAAACCCACACTCTCTTTACCAGTAACGTTAAAGTGAATTTCAGTTTGAAAGGAAAGTGAGTTATACCTGACCGTGTGCCACATGGAAGGCTATAGCCACATTGTCCCAAACGTAGAATTGAGGCCAGAAGGTTTCAGCTACTGGAAGCAACTGGTTCTGATCTGGCTTCCGGACCAACTGAAAGCTGAGAGAGAGAGAGAGAGAGAGAAAGAGAGAGAGAGAGAGAGAGAGAGAGAGAGAGAAATGGATAACAAAAACTAAACCAATTACATTGAAAACTGGCAAAAAGAAATAGCTTCAATCATTAAATTATAAATTAAATAAATTTTTCTTACAGAAACGGTATAGTTTTATTATTGACCAATTTGTCCTGCAACTGTTTTATAAGGCTGTTCTGCAGAACATCCTTTCCTTTGGCCTGAAATGTGTTTGGTAACATGCACATCCAAGGCAGGAAGGTCAGGAAGTGGTGTCATTAGATGTGATCAGATGTTAGTTGCTCTACTGTGCAAAGATTGCATCCTGAGCAAGGCTGGTCACATTCTCAGTGACCCCACACACCCTCTGCATGATAAGTTCCAATCAGGGCAAAGGCAGAATCCTGCAATGGAAATGAGAAAGTACCAGGTTTAAAAAGTATTTGTACCTACAGCTACTAGGTGGTGAATGAGTGAGACAACATTGTGAACTTGAACTTGTGAAACCTTGTGAAAAAATAAATAACACTGGATTTCAGTTCATCAATTAATGCATTCAAGTTGGAAACACGAATCAGCACGACTAGACATTTGTTGATTGAACTTATTGTCTCAATTTCACTCAGTTAGCTTTTCTACATTAGAACAACTAACTAATGATCTTTGACCAAACTATTCAGTACTACTTCAGTCAACTCACAATTTTAAGGCAGCAAGGAAACTTATGTTTTTAAGTTGAACTGCCTGAGAAAAGAAAAGCAAATCTCTCTCTCTCTCTCTCTCTCTCTCAAAAGCACAGTATATAGTGCTTTTGAGAGAGACTATAGAGTCCATACTGTATGGACTGTATATACAGGTCAAGTGATTACTAGAGATGAATCACACCCCCTATTTAGTGCATATGAGCTGTTACCATCAGGCCGGCGGTACAGGGTGTCATCCCTCCGAACCAACCCGGGCTCGCAGATCATTTGTTCCTACCAGCATTGCACTGCTCAACAAACTGTCAAACAGAAAGAACTAGACCTTGGTGTGTTGGGATGCTGCACCTTGTAATGAGAGGAGCACTCTAGTGATGTGGGATATGTTGTGATGTGATGGTGGGGTGTCCTGTCGTTGCGGTGAGGTGGCAGTGTTGTTGTTTGTGTTGCTGTCATTGTAGTTGTTAGTTTATTTGTCTGACATTGCTGTATGGTACGCGTTACATTTCCGAAAGGACCGATAAATGCGTCCGTCTGTCTGTCTGTCTGTCGTAAAAATCGTAAAAATATAACAAAATACTAATATACGTATATCATATGTCATATGCAGTACCTGTGTGTCCCACACATGGCCTCAGGTCTCCAGATGAAGTGTCCGTCCTTGTAGGCGCAGACCGCATCAGGGCTGTCAGTCAGAAGAGGATAGTCTTGGAACAGCTGGTTATAGAAGTGGCTGTGGACCACCACAGAGTGCATCACTTCCTGTTTGTACAGGACGGTCTCATACACTCGGAGGACCGGCTCTGAGCCGCTGCAAAGCTGGAAGGGAAAAGGAAAAACTATTAATGAATTAATGAAAGACTGTTCATTATCCTTATTGTGTGTAAAGTCATGTATGTATGTAAAAAACACTTTGTAACTATTTACAGATGACATTGTTTTAAAGTTGTTTTAAGATAAAAGTAAACAAAGACTTGAAAACATGAAACTGAAGTTGAGGTAAATCTGCTTCTCACAGACATTGAACCAACTCTCTTTCTAAATATACTGATATGTATTCAGCTCTTCTCCCTCCATTTCTTCATTGCCCTACTAATCCTTAGCCAGACAATCTTTCTACAGAATATTTCTACAGCATATGTGCTGTCACTGGTTTAGATAAGATAACTTTACAATGTCTACCTGCGTGCGGTACGCTTCCAGCAGCTCCTGCAGGGGGAAGGTAAAGCGGTACGATCCGAGCCTGGAGGTCCTGAGGAAGGCAGGGGAGGTGGCAAACCTCCCCAGGAACCTCTCCTGTCCCCGGGCCTGCTCCTCTGTCCGGTCTGGGTAGGTTTCCTCAAGGAGTCTCTGCTCAGCCGAGTCTATCTCCTCAGGTCCCACACCAGGTCCAGGGTCTCTGGGTATTCTGGGTCTTCCGGTCCCTCCTCTCGGTTCGGAGCACAGAAGCCCATCTCAGTCGCAATCCCATCTATTCCACTTCTGTCTTTGTCGTGTTTCAGATGGGAGATGTGAAACTCCGGTCGGGGGAATGGTGGGATGTTTTCTTTGGAGAGGTACTGGTTCCAATGTTGAGCTTTCTCTTTCAAATCTGTCAGCTTCAAGTGCTGACCTTTAACAAAGTGCTCCGTGTGTCTTCTCCTGTTGACACGTGTGTCCATGTTTAGATGAGAATTTGATACAGTAAAAGAAACTGCCAGATCTCAAAAATGCCTGCTCACTTACTTTACATTTTGAACTAAGTGATCTCACAAAAACAACTGCCAGATTCTGGAAATCCCCACCCACACAATCCTTCTGGTTTCAACTCCCTAATCTAATAACACACCCCCTGCTTCTCTTAAGGGCACATTCTACTATTTCATCACACAAGTAAAATGGTGCATGAGGGAAAGGTGAGCATCAGTGAAAAAAAAAAACAATTGAAAATGTCCTTGGATGGTACACAAGAACTCACTGTTTGCAGATAGCAAGGTTTATCTTACTCAGAAATGAATGGGTGGCATTGTAAAAAATGCACGGGAGTGAGCATGCTCTTTGAGGAATGGGGGGGGGGGGGGGGGGGGGCATTCAGGAATGCTTCAACAGCAGAGCGTCCTATAACATTGTGCTTGTTCCACGGGCGTAGGAAGCACGGGAGACAGGGGGACAAGATGCTTAAAATATCCCCCTCAAAAAATAAAGCACGACATTGTGTTATTTTGCCTCCGCATTGAAAAATCGACCGCGGGACTTTTATTTTGAAAAGCCTTCGACTTCGTGCAACGTGGAATGAAGTTGAATGAAGAGAGTACCTCTGTATGAAAAAAGTGCGCCACAAGAAATAGACTTGATAGGGCTTCATATCGGTGAGGAGCAGACAGCAGCCGAGGCAGAGCTCCAAACTGCAGCCAAAAACAAAGCTGCATAGATCATGTGAAGAGGTGGCACTCTGGCCCTAAATTAAATATAACGTAATTACATGTTCTGTTCTGCAATATTCAAATCATTCCACTGACGTTTTGGCCCGCAAAGGCAGATTTTAAAGGATATAATGGCTTACATTCTGATGCAGGACTTTGTGGGCAAAACGACAATGAAATGATATTAACTGTGTAGAAAAAATAAATACCTGTATATTGTGAGCAGAGTGATGCCTCTTCACTTGATCTGATGGAGCAGAGCAGTCAGCGAGCACAGGGCCGTTAAAGTGTCAATCATGATGAAGAAATTCATGGTAATCAAACGGCAAGATGTCCAATCAACACTACTGGTCAGCAGCCGATAGAGAGAGAAAAGAAAAAAGAGGATGTGCAGCAAATGAAAGGTATGATATTGCGCCAAGGAGGAATAAATGTGTAAAAAGTTATATAAAGCTAGTTTTCATGACTGTCAACAACAAAAGGTCAATAGCTTTGTTGCCACTGCTTCCAAAAAGCACAGACATCTGTCCGTCAGTTATGTAAAGACAATATTTTGTCTATTTGCCTCAGTGTCCTGTATGCGTGTAAGTATGTAATCTTTCTCTGATATTATTACAGCACTACATTTTGTGCTGATTTTTAAAATGGCAAGGTAGGTTAAGCCTAGTTGTTTTGCAGCTAAACTTAAACTTAATTCTTCACCATATTGGATGGCTTGCATCTTGTCTGAAACGTTTCTTTGCATGGCTTTTTGTATGTACTTTATAATGAACATCTTTTCAAGCTAAAGCCAGTCAGTGTTGTAGCAGGGCTTAAAAACACACTTGGCTCTTAAAAAGGACCAGTGCACCGCAAAAAATAAATGACTAGAAACCAGATAAATATCAGTGCAGTTAGTTGGAAGGAAAATACAACTAGGCCCATAAAACACTGTAATTCGAAAACGGAAATTATTAAATTATTATTATTGTTATTCGTATTATTATTAATGAGAAACAGGTGAAACTAGACAGATTGGCTGAAAGCCTGCTGTAACCAACACATAAAGTCTGATCTGTCACTTCGCACCTGAGTCATTCTTTCTTTATTTTCAGATAGCCTTTTTAAAAGTTACTAGTTGTTCGGTCTGTGTATTTTTTTGGTCATTTTCTTTTCTTTTCAGAAGCAGAAATAAAAAAAAAGAAAGAAAAACAAATGGTGATTTGATTTTCATTTAAAAATCGACAAATGAAAAAGAAGGCATTTTTCGTTTTCCTGGTCAGAAAACGGCACATTTATAAAGGACTTGATTTTCCTTTTCTCCTTTGTAAAACACGGATCGCTGTTCAATTCAGTAATAAACTTTATTTTATTATTTCATTTGTTTTGCCAGAAAAATCTGACTCATTAATAATAATAGTTAAAGCACAACAAAGATTTCGTGCTCAGCGCAGACAGAGTTGTATGGAGTTTTTTTGCGGGCCAGAGTCGTACGCGGTCCAACCACAGACTGTAAGAACTGATGTTCAGTTCATAGTGAATGTTCTACACCCGCTGGCTTATGAAGGTTTTGAAGCTGCAGATTGTGTTTACGGTCGTCGCCATGTTGACATTTTTTGGAGCGGAGCAGCCAAAGAGAGGCAGAGGGCGGAGCCAAGGTGGAGAGGGCGGGGTTTGGGTCATCCGCAGCTCTGCCTGCTATTGGCCCGTAATCGACCTGTCAATCACTGGACAGGTGACCTGTCAATCACTAGGAAATCAACCCTGTGTTTTATCTGTTATATTTGTTAATGACACAATTATTTTGGAAAATCTCCATAAGGACACACATTAGAAGAAATGAAATTAGTTACTGAGGCCAAAACCTCTTGAGGAAAAAATGTATTGTCTTTATATTTTTATCAGAAGTTGGGTTGTGGTTCATTGACTTGATGGAGTTGGAGGTTTGGAGTCTTTTTGGAGCCGGACTCTAGCGGACGTTAGAGGAACTGCTGCTGCTGCACTTCAGGATCGGCTTCAAAATTCACCTGAGGGTTTGGACACTTGGATCCAACGCCCAGCGTGCATCATGCTGCGCTCAAAGGTCAAATAAATTTGAACTCCTCAGTTGCTGACCTTTCAATGTACAGTCATGGCTTTACTGTAGGTTGTAGTTCACCCACCATTTTTGTAGTTCTTTCATGATTTCCCAAATGGAGGAAAATCATCATAAAAAATAAGTAGTGTACGTGATAAAGTAAATGATATTGCAGGGATGAGAAATTGCATATCCTGCAGAGACTGTGTTCAGGTTCACTACCTGCACTGATAGGACTGGTTTTATTAACAGCCGCTGGTTCTTGAGCAAGGCAGCGGTAGATAAGAGCGTCAGCTGAACACCGGAGCTGTAAAGTGTAGTCATGTAGATGAAAGGTATAAAACAAACAGCAACACGTCAGCGTCTAAACACAGAGGTGTGGAGAAGGAGAGTTTCAAAATGTGAAATACATAGGAATCCTTTGGAACTTTAACATGAAATTACATTCTCTGTAATCCACCCCCCCCCCCACACACACACACACACACACACACACACACACAGACACATATATGTACATATGTAGCATTTATGTATGTATGGTGCAGTATGGTATATGATGTATATGGTGGTATGTAAAGCCCTTTGAGACTGGACTGTGATAAAGAGCTGTATAAATAAACATGACTAGACTAAAAATGGGAACAGCGCCACCGGCCCATAGACTCTCACGTTGTGGCCAAAAATATATCGCAGCCACAGTGACTCCCGGTAGTTTGGACATGATGCAACCCGCCTCCGGTGCACCGTGTCTTTCCTCGTTAGTATAGTGGTGAGTATCCCCGCCTGTCACGCGGGAGACCGGGGTTCGATTCCCCGACGGGGAGGAATTTATCTTTTTTGGTTCTTAATATATTTTTAGATGTGAAATAAAATGGATCTGTAAAGTAACTCAGTCAGTTCGCCTGTCTGCCCCCTAGCGGCCGTCAGGAGGCACGGCAGCGTCTCCGGACTGAAGTGAGCAGCTGCTTCACATCTGTGACACTATAAACGAACTATATTATCATTTTAACTATAATATATTATTATTATAGAACTATATTAATTATTTTAACACACAGTGTCCTGGTTGATAGTTAACAGGTTAGTAGGAACCTGCCAGAGGAAGTGTGGCGGTCCAGACGACCAGACCAGAACCCTGTACCCATGTAGCTTGTATGTAACCTGTATGTAATCTGTATGTAGTCTGTAGCCTGTATGTAGCCTGTATGTAGCTTGTATGTAGTCTGTATGTAGCTTGTATGTAGCCTGTATGTAGCTTGTCTGTAGCCTGTATGTAGCTTGTATGTAGCTTGTATGTAGTCTGTATGTAGCTTGTATGTAGCCTGTATGTAGCTTGTATGTAGTCTGTATGTAGCTTGCATGTAGTCTGTATGTAGCCTGTATGTAGCTTGTATGTAGCTTGTATGTAGCAGGTGAAGGATAATGAACAGTGAGCCGGTCATTATGTCAACATCAGCCCTGACAGGGAGATTGAAGGACTCAACATGATCATTATCATACATTTTATTTCTGTTATTACACAGCTGATACCAAACACATCAATAATTTGACACGGAATACTGATTTAAAATAATTTTATTTTAAATCAGCTTCCAGCAGGAGTCTGCAATAACCAAGCAGTAAGCTCTTTTTGCCACAAGGTGGCGCCAGGTAATTTGATTAGAACCCAACAGCATGTCACATGACCACAGACTGTAGGATTTTGATAATGTTGTCATGTAGATGAACATGTTTCATGTGTGGATGATGATGCCGTTGCCATGGTAACACAAAAGCTTTCTGAGTGTACTGGTTTCCATAACAACGCCATCAAACAATCCATGGCAGCCAAATGACCATTCAGGAGTGAAGAGTTGAATGGGAAAGACAGATTTCAGACCGCAGAACGCCTGCGTTAGCCAATCAGAACGGAGGATTCTTCAGATCTGTGTTGTAAAGTTCACACAGAAAACACTGAGGACACTTTCAGAGTCTCAACTGATCCAGACTGACAACACAACACACATTCATTACTGCCTTTGGACAGTCTGACAGCTGTCAGTCATGATGACAGCTATTAAAACAATAAACTTTTTTAAAGCCGGTGTAAATGTCGCTGTGCTGCGTGTTGGATACACTGGGTTTAGGCTTTGGAGGAAGAATAACTCGACATATTATTTCACTCGGATTGATTTAGTTAATGATGTAGCTGATGAAGACAGTCAGTCTTTATTTTTGTCCAGGTGTTTAGAGTAAAGAGCGGACCAGCTGCTCATGTTTTGCACTTCTTAAATGAAATTAAAATGTACAGCACTGCTTTGTATTAATGAAGAATCTTAAATTTCTCTTTTTTGTAAACGTGAAACATTTGTGTGTTTTTCTGAAATCAGGCAGCAAAATCAGTTTTATCTTTTACATCTCCTCTTATAAACCAGCTGTTATGAACAAGCCTTTTTATAGGCTAATTCTGGTTTTATTCTTGCACCTGCGTTGTGTTTTAATATCTAACTTAATAAAGTTTTAAATTTGTATCTATCTTGATTTTATTTATTCACTTATATTTGGCACTTTAAGGCGTTTTGCCTCTCTCATGCTGTAAAGCACTTTGTAACATTTGTTTTGAAAAGTGCCATATAAATAAAGTTTATTATTATATATTTTATCCTGGAATACAATGTGTGGTATGTGAACGTGCCTCATCTGTCCTATATTTTCAATAAATAAAGGGGAAAAGCTGACGTCAGGTTTGGTTGGTGAGAAAATACAATCTTGACAAAGCAAAAAAGATGGCGGAAGAGTTCCTGGTTAGCACAAGTGTTGTCATAGCAACCAGTTCAATCTTTGTGGAGCCGCGTAACGGATATTATCACAAGACAGCTCAATCACATGCTGTTGCTAGGTAGATTATCCCTCCCCGACCTGGACGGTGATTTAGGATTGGTGTAAAAATGTAAGTGTTTTAAATATCTGGAGCTCATTATTACTTAATGAAAATAAAAGAAACGAATAAAACGGAAGAGCAAAATGCATCATAATCATCGAGTCAAGTCAGACAGAATGAGCTAGAGCGATACTGGAACTTTGGCCTTCAAAATAAAAGACTAGGCTATTATATGTCAGGTTTGGGGAAAAAAAAGTTCATAAAGGTATAATCTCAGTTAAAGTAATGTGTCTAATTTGCAGATATTGATATAAAATCAATCAATCAAACAAACTTGTTTAGCTATATCACATTTTACATAACGATGCAATGCAATTCACAGACAGTAGGCTAAAAGAAATAGCCTACATTTAAAATAAAAATAGATAATAAAGAAAAAAGAAAAGACAAATATTTAATCTTTTATGCTTGTTGCTGAAATTTGGGGTTTTCTCAAAATATTTTTAGTAAAACCAATAGAGGCCTAGCTTATTTTGTTACTAAACAATTGTAGCCTAATTGTTTATTTTGAAGGTGAAAATGATCCTTCTATTAACCAGCAACCAATAAACATTTAGAAAACAAATCTATCACTTCTGATATTAAAGATAGGCTATAGCCTACTGTTTTCCAGTAAGTAAAGGGTCATGACATTTTGATATAAAAATACAAGAAAATAAAGACAATTGTAGCT